>NC_051217.1:45543904-45546404 GCF_015220715.1 Pygocentrus nattereri
GTATGTTTGTTATATAATATTTTATATATATATATATAATATTTTCACTTGGAAACTTAACAAAACATGCAGTTTGACCAGGTGCGCAGAAACTTTGACAATAGCGCCCCCTCTGACCCCCCACCGATCCCCTGCTGCTTACAGTGAGCCTCCTGCAGCTGAAATAAACCAGAACAGCCTGCAGTGGATTTACTGCCCACAACACACACTGTTACACATCTGCACACACACACACACACACACAACACACACACACACACACACACACAGAGTCTTGTTTTACATGCCTTGTAAGGACTTCCGTAGGTTTCTATTGATTTTTGCATTATTGTTGCCAAGTTAACTACACCTACATCTAAATCTAACCCTAATCCCTAACCGCAGTGTCCCAAAGGCTGTTTCCTATTTTCCCAAAAAAAATTTAAATTGCCTGTGTGTGTGTGTGTGTGTGTGTGTGTGTGTGTTTAGCAGGGGAAGTCAAGGTCAGAACCCTGTTTCACATTAAACTCTCCTCTCTTTACCCCGTGGCCAAAAACACCATAATGAGACTTTAGAGTTTAACAACTATGTCCAGAAAAGAGACGACTCTGTCTTTAAACAGAAACACTCAGCTAAAAATATCTGTTACAGAAATCAGTCGCTGTGGTCCTAATGCCATCCCTGAGCCTTCAAAACAGAAACAGATGCTTTCCTTCTTCACTCTTTTATTTTTTACTTAATCTACACTCTTAAAAATGACTCTTCAAGGGTTCTGTAAAGACAGTGATTCCGAATTTGAACACCCAAAGAAACGTGCCTATTTAAAGGGTTCTCCGCTTGGTGGAATGGTTCTTCAGACTGCGGGACAATATGCTGCATATGGTTCTACATGAATCCCTATTGCAAATGGGTCCATGTAGAACCAAATAAGCTTGATGCTGTAACAGTAGCAGAACCCTGTTGGTGCTGTTGCCTCGTCTGCAGGTTGTTTTGCACAGTTGTACAATGTTGTCTGTTCATATTTCATTTCATGTGTTCCATAACCATCTGTGTCCTTCATGATATCTTCCTCACAGACACTGATCACGATCCCAGTCACACACTGCTGGGGGAGGAGTTTTGCTTGTACTGGGAAGGTATTTGACTGTACTGGGAGGAGTTTTGGTTGTACTAGGAGGGGTTTTGCTTGTACTGGGAAGGGATTTGATTGTACTGGGAGCAGTTTTAGTTATACTGGGAAGGGATTTTGGTTGTACTGGAATGTGATTTAATTCTACTGGAAGGAGTTTTGATTGTACTGGGAGGAGTTTTGGTTGTACTAGGAGGGATTTTGGTTGTACTGGGAAGGGATTTTGGTTGTACTGGAAGGAGTTTTGGTTGTACTGGGAGGAGTTTTGGTTGTACTGGGAGGAGTTTTAGTTGTACTAGGAGGGATTTTGGTTTTACTGGAAGGAGTTTTGATTGTACTGGGAGGAGTTTTGGTTGTACTAGGAGGAGTTTTGGTTGTACTGGGAGGAGTTTTGGTTGTACTGGGAGGTGTTTTGGTTGTACTGGGAGGAGGTTTGGTTGTACTGGGAGGAGGTTTGATTGTACTGGGAGGAGTTTTGGTTGTACTGGGAGGAGTTTTGGTTGTACTGGGAGGAGGTTTGGTTGTACTGGGAGGAGTTTTGGTTGTACTGGGAGGAGGTTTGGTTGTACTGGGAGGAGTTTTGGTTGTACTGGGAGGAGGTTTGGTTGTACTGGGAGGAGTTTTGGTTGTACTAGGAGGGATTTTGGCTGCAGACTCATTCAACTACCAAGTGTAAAGCATGTGGGTAAAATCTCGATCATGTTACAATCCAGATACTACAAACATGAAGTGACCAGGTGTAGACGGGGTCTAAGCTGCTGTATGTGATTAGCTCTCGCCTCGCACATAAATAAGCACTACTGCTGCACACTCTGTACATCTCACACACATTTGCACACCTGATCCCTAAGAGGACTGGTGTCCTGTACACCTGCATGTTGTTGACATCACCAAAGTATAGACGTTGGAGGTTGGCAGGGTTTGGGACGCAGCCTCAGAAACGTCGCACTGCACATCGATAACTTCATTCACGTCAGGATGCACCAGCGTGCTTCACTTTGGCTGAAGGAAAAGCAAAATGATTTAAAGGATAAAAGCGAGAGATCCGTCTCTGAGGAGCTCCTGCAGTGCATGCTCAGGAAGGCCTAGAGGATCAGTGGAGGGAAGAGTGCAGGGTTTTCACCGTGCCTTCACTTTTTCATGTGCTGCTCTCTGAGGTTTCAGAGCTGTTTGAATGAACGGTGGAACCAGAGGAGGAGTGAGGGATTCAGGAGACATCTGGAGAAGTGGAGAGAGAGAGAGAGAGAGAGAGAGAGAGAGAGAGGCTCAGAGGACACAGTCTATGTATATATGTGCCAGAGATCTGGTTCACCCTTCATTTATTTCATTTGTCAGGAGATGTTTCTGATGACATTACAAATGAGATGACACACTGTTTCTGACCATGAGTCC
>NC_051217.1:45556404-45566404 GCF_015220715.1 Pygocentrus nattereri
GACAGCTTCCTACGTTCCTACGACAATCACTTCCTGCCCTCCATCTGTTTGCCTCACAGCATCGCAGTGATGATGTCATATGCAAACAGGAAGCGATTGATTGGGAACGACAGCAACTCAGCCACGAAGTGGTCGGCCACGTAAAATGAGGGGCGTAGTGCGCAGAGGTCACCAACTTTCTGCAGAGTCAATCACTACAGACCTCCAAACTTCATGTGGCCTTCAGATCAGCTCAAGAACAGCGTAGAGAGCTTCATGGAATGGGTTTCCATGGCTGAGCAGCTGCATCCAAGCCTTACATCACCAAGCGCAGTGCAAAGCGTGGAATGCAGTGGAGTAAAGCACCGACACTGGACTCTAGAGCAGTGGAGACGAGTTCTCTGGAGTGACCAATCACGCTTCTCCATCTGACGGTGTGGTGGATTAGTCTGGGTTTGGTGAATGCCAGGAGAACATTACCTGCCTGACTGCATTGTGCCGAGTGTAAAGTACCTCATTGAATAGTAGGAATCTAGCCTGAACCCACACCAGCAGGATCTCACAAATGCGCTTACTGTTGCAGTCACAACCGCGCAACCCATAAGCGTGAGAGTCAATAGCTGTGTCCCAATTCGGGGGCTGCATCCTTCAGAGGCTGCATTTGAAGGCCGATTGTGTCATCGTGGTGTGACTAGACTGTCTCATTTAGAAGGCTCCTTCATCTGAGGCCGAGAAACGTGTCCTCTTCTTGCATGGCAGCCAAGGATCCAACCGGTGGATCCTTCACCAGCCAGCACATCCCAAGGTTCACTGTGTGCCCAGCTCCAACAAATGAAAATATAAAGACCTAATATAAAAGTTTCTGGATCCGTCTTCAAAGAACTCTGAAAGATCTTGACAGGAGTAGGAGTTTTGTGATGCACCATAGAACTGTGAGGAACAGCGGTACCGAGACTCAAACAGGAAATCGGCCATAGAGCAGACCATCTCAGGTTCAGCCTTCACGGGTCCACGTGGCCTTTGAAGGACACGCCTTTGCAGACCACGTCCTTCGAAGGATGCAGCCCCTGAATTGGGACACAGCTAACACAGCTGCCGCGGCTTCAGTGTGACAGCAGCTGTTGACTGATATGATTAACTTTAGCTAATGGAGATGAGCACTGGCAAAAACAAACAGCAGGAGGCGCTATGGAGGAGCAGAGCTGCACATTAACCACGCAGGGGGGCTTTGTGTAATTTCAGTACATTGTAAATAAGGGTGAGGAAACCATGTGGTTGCTGTGACCTGAAAAACAAGCCAAAGTCACAGAGTGTGGCGCTCGTCCTCGCAGCATCCTGTTAGGATCTGATGCTTCTGCAGAAACGAGTAAAATATGCTGATTAAATTCATTGAAATCACACGGTGTGAAATGGAACCATCTATACTGATGCCCATCAATATATATGCATTAGACTTAACATCACAGGGGAGAGCACGTTTATTACATCCCTCCATCTCTCCACTCTTCCCTCCGTCTCTCCACTCATCCCTCCATCTCTCCACTCATCCCTCCATCTCTCCACTCTTCCCTCCATCTCTCCACTCATCCCTCTGTCTCTCCACTCATCCCTCTGTCTCTCCATACATCCCTCCGTCTCTCCACTCATCCCTCCATCTCTCCACTCATCCCTCCGTCTCTCCACTCATCCCTCCGTCTCTCCACTCATCCCTCCGTCTCTCCACTCATCCCTCTATCTCTCCACTCATCCCTCCATCTCTCCACTCTTCCCTCCATCTCTCCACTCATCCCTCTGTCTCTCCACTCATCCCTCTGTCTCTCCACTCATCCCTCCATCTCTCCGTACATCCCTCCATCTCTCCACTCATCCCTCTATCTCTCCGTACATCCCTCCATCTCTCCACTCAAACCCCCCGTCTTTCCATACATCCCTCCATCTCACCATTCATCCCTCCATCTCTCCACTCATCCCTCCATCTCTCCACTCTTCCCTCCATCTCTCCACTCATCCCTCTGTCTCTCCACTCATCCCTCCATCTCTCCACTCATCCCTCCATCTCTCTGTACATCCCTCCATCTCTCCACTCATCCCTCTATCTCTCCGTACATCCCTCCATCTCTCCACTCAAACCCCCCGTCTCTCCATACATCCCTCCATCTCACCATTCATCCCTCTGTCTCTCCACTCATCCCTCCATCTCTCCGTACATCCCTCCATCTCTCCACTCATCCCTCTATCTCTCCGTACATCCCTCCATCTCTCCACTCAAACCCCCCGTCTCTCCATACATCCCTCCATCTCACCATTCATCCCTCTGTCTCTCCACTCATCCCTCCATCTCTCCACTCATCCCTCCATCTCTCCACTCATCCCTCTATCTCTCCGTACATCAGTCCATCTCTCCACTCATCCCTCCATCTCTCCACTCATCCCTCCATCTCTCCGTACATCCCTCCATCTCTCCACTCATCCCTCTATCTCTCCGTACATCCCTCCATCTCTCCACTCAAACCCCCCGTCTCTCCATACATCCCTCCATCTCACCATTCATCCCTCTGTCTCTCCACTCATCCCTCCATCTCTCCACTCGTCCCTCCATCTCTCCACTCATCCCTCTATCTCTCCGTACATCCCTCCATCTCTCCACTCAAACCCCCCGTCTCTCCACTCATCCCTCCATCTCTCCACTCATCCCTCTGTCTCTCCACTCATCCCTCTATCTCTCCGTACATCCCTCCATCTCTCCACTCATCCCTCTATCTCTCCGTACATCCCTCCATCTCTCCAGTCATCCCCCCGTCTCTCCATACATCCCTCCATCTCACCATTCATCCCTCTGTCTCTCCACTCATCCCTCCATCTCTCCACTCATCCCTCTGTCTCTCCACTCATCCCTCCATCTCTCCGTACATCCCTCCATCTCTCCACTCATCCCTCTATCTCTCCGTACATCCCTCCATCTCTCCAGTCATCCCCCCGTCTCTCCATACATCCCTCCATCTCACCATTCATCCCTCTGTCTCTCTAATCATCCCTCCATCTCTCCACTCATCCCTCTATCTCTCCACTCATCCCTCCGTCTCTCCACTCATCCCTCTGTCTCTCCACTCATCCCTCCATCTCTCCGTACATCCCTCCATCTCTCCACTCATCCCCCCGTCTCTCCACTCATCCCTCCATCTCTCTGCATGTCCCTCCATCTCTCCGTACATCCCTGCATCTCTCTGTACATCCCTCCATCTCTCCACTCATCCCTCCGTCTCTCTGTACATCCCTCCGTCTCTCCGTACATCCCCCCGTCTCTCTTTACATCCCTCCGTGTCTTCGTACATCCCTCCATCTCTCTGTACATCCCTCCTTCTCTCCACTCATCCCTGCATCTCTCCGTACATCCCTCCATCTCTCCACTCATCCCTCTGTACATCCTTCTGTCTCTCCATACATCCCTCCATTTCTCTACAAATCCCTCCATTTCTGTGCACATCCCTCCATCTCTCCGTACATTCCTGCGTCTCTCCGTACATCCCTCCATCTCTCCACTCATCCCTCCGTCTCTCCGTACATCCCTCCATCTCTCTACAAATCCCTCCATCTCTCTGCACATCCTTCCATCTCTCTGTACATTCCTGCATCTCTCCATACATCCCTCCATCTCTCCACTCATCCCTCTGTCTCTGCGTACATCCCTCCATCTCTCCACACATTCCTCCGTCTTTCCGTACATCCTTCCATCTCGCTACAAATCCCTCCATTTCTGTGCACATCCCTCCATCTCTCTGCACATCCCTCCATCTCTCCGTACATCCCTCCATCTCTCCACTCATCCCTCCGTCTCTCTGTACATCCGTCCATCTCTCCGTACATCCTTCCATCTCTCTACAAATCCCTCCATTTCTCTGCACATCCCTCCGTCTCTCTGCACATCCCTCCATCTCTCCGTACATCCCTGCATCTCTCCGTACATCCCTGCATCTCTCCGTACATCCCTCCATGTCTGTACATCCCTCCATCTCTCCATTCATCCCTCCGTCTCTCCGTACATTCTTCCATCTCTCTACAAATCCCTCCATTTCTCTGCACATCCCTCCATCTCTCTGCACATCCCTCCAGCTCTCCGTACATCCCTCCATCTCTCTGCATGTCCCTCCATCTCTCCGTACATCCCTGCATCTCTCTGTACATCCCTCCATCTCTCCACTCATCCCTCCATCTCTCCACTCATCCCTCCGTCTCTCTGTACATCCCTCCGTCTCTCTGTACATCCCTCCATCTCTCCGTACATCCCTCTATTTCTCTACATATCCCTTCATCTCTCCACACATCCCTCGATCTCTGCACATCCCATGATCTCTCTACACATCCCTCCAATTCTCTGTTCATCCCTCCATCTCTCTGCAGGGGTGATTTACATGCACACACAGACACACAGGTGTGATGTTACATATTCATGAGTTTGTGGACAAGTAGCCAATAAGCTGCACGTCAAAGCAGATTAAAGAGAATGACCTTTAACCACCCGGAGGGAGAGAGCAACGACAGAGAGACACCCTGTCCCTCCTCCTGTATCCCTCTCTCTCTTTCCTTCCCCTTTCTCTCTTTTCTTCTCGCAGTCTTTCTCCTACACCTCTTTCTCTATCGTTTCCTCTCTCTTTCCTTGTTTCTCTCTTCTTGTGTTTTCCCCTTTTTTCTGTCTCTTCTTTTCTCTTCCTCTCTCTCATTCATTCTTGTTCTTAATCTTTCACTCTCTCTACTTTGTCTCTTTCTTTCCTCCTCTCTCTTTCTATTTCTCTCTTCCTTCTCCTCTTTCTCTGCTCATGCTTTTTCCCTCACTCCTTCTTCTTCCCTCTCTCCTTCTCGCTCTCTTTTTTCTCCTCCCCATTCTCTCTTTCTCACCTTCTCCTTTTTTCTCTCTCCTCTCTTTGTTTTGTACCTTTGTTTTGCTTTCTGTCTCTCTATCTCTGTCTCTTCCTCTACTTTCTCTTTCTTTCTCCCCCTGCCCCCCCCCACTCTCTCTCTCTCTCTCTCTCTCACATCTTCTGTCTCTTTCTTTCCATTCTTTCTATTATTCCCTGTCTCCTACTTCTCCCTGTCATTTCCCCCTTTCTCTCATTCTTTATATCAGTCTTGCAGTATTTCTCCTTCTCGTCTCCTTTCTCTACTGTTTCCTCTCTTTCTTTGTTTCTTTGATCCTCTCATAATCTTTTCCTATTTCTCTTTTCCTTCTCATCTTCTGTCTCTACTCTTCCTCTCATTCCTCCTTTCTCCTCTCTCTCTCCTTCTCTTTCTTTGTCTTTTCTTCTTTCTCTCTCTCTTCTCTCTCTCTCTATCTCTCTCTCTCTGTCTCTCTCTCTCTCTCCCTCTCTCTCTCTCTCTCCCTCTTTCTCTCTCTCACTGTCTCTCTCTCTCTCTCTCTCCGTCTCTCTCCCTCACTCTCTCTCTCTCTCTCTGTCTCTCCCTCTCTCTCTCTCTCTCTCTCTCTGTCTCTCTCTCTCTCTTTCTCTCTCTCTCTCTCTCTCTCTCTCTCTCTCTCCCTCTCTCTCTCTCTCTCTCTCTCCCTCTCTCTCTCTCTCTCCCTCTCTCTCTCTCTCTCTCTCCGTCTCTCTCCCTCTCTCTCTCTGTCTCTCTCTCTCTCTCACTCTCTCTCTCTTTCTCTCTCTCTCTAATGTAAAGCAGCATTAGTGTGAAGAGCTGCTGTGTGCGCTATCGAGGTCACACATTCTTGAAAGTGTCAAAGACGTTGTGCATCTCCGTCTCGCAGTAAAAGCTGCTGCAGTCACAGGAGTAAATGTGCAGTTCAGGGGTCTCCAGTCTCAGGTCTGCTGACCCCTGGCTCTGCACAGGGTCATGTTTTCCCTGCTCTTCACTTCAGCCAATGAGGACCTTCGTCATTGGACAGTGAGATGGATCAGGTGTGCTCGATGAAGATCCAGACGCTAGAACTTGCTTTGTCAGAGTGTTACTCTCTCTCTCTATCTATATATCTATCTATTTATCAATCTATTGATCTATCTATCTAGCCAAATGTATGTGGACACCCTGTTTCAGCCACATTCATTGCTATAAAATAAGTTGTATAAAATCAAGCACACAGTCACACAGTATCCTTAGACAAACACTGGCAGTAGAATAAGCTGTACTGAAGAGCTCAGTCTCAAACCTGCCACCGAGGATGCCACCACTGACACAAGTCAGTTTGTGAAATTTCTCCTCTGCTCAATCTGCCCTAGACAACTGTAAGTACTATTATTTTGAAATGGTAACATTTACGAGTAACAACAGCTCAGCCATGAAGGGGTAAGGTATAAAAAATCACTTGTCCTCTGTTGCCTCACTCACTACAGAGCCTCTGGAAGCTACATCAGAACAACAAAATGGGGGTTCTATGGCCAAGTAGGTATACACAAGTGATCACTACAATCACTATGCACAATGCCAAGTGTCAGCTGGAGGGGTGTAAAGCTCTAGACTGCAGCAGTGTAGACATGTTCTTTTGAGTGATGAATCAGCTTCGCTACCTGTCAGTCTGATACCTGAGTCTGGGTTTGGCGAATGACAGGAGAACGTTACCTTCTGGAATGCACAGTGCAAACAATAAAGTTTGGTGGAGGAGGGATAATGGGCTGGGATGTTTTTCAGGTCCCTTAGTTCCAGTGAAGGGTGATGTTGATACTACAGCACAAAGACATTTTACACAATTATCTGCTTCCAGCATTGTGTCAGCAGTTTGGGGAAGAGCCTTTCCTGTTCCAGCATGACTGAGTCCCTGTACACAAATCGAGCTCCATAAAGACATGATGTGACCAATGTGGTGTGCAGGAACTCCAGTGACCAGCACACGGCCTAACCACAACCCCACTGAACACCCTTGGGATGAACTGTGAGCCAGGCCTTCTCGTCCTACATCAGTGTCTGACCTCACAAATCTTTTTGACTGAAATTCCCAAAGACACACTCCAAAATTTTGGAAAGCTTCCCAGAAGCGTGGAGGCTGTTAAAGCCACATAAGGCTCATGGTTTATGAGGTTCATGAATGGGATATCCAACAAGCTCATATAGGTGTGATGGTCAGGTGTCCACATACTTTTGTCCGTTTCTATCCGCATACCCGTCTGTCTTAGCTGTGCTTAGAAAGCGGAATCAGTGAACTGTCCGCCTCCCCTCAGTACAGATGATGCTTTAGCTTTCCTCCTGACTAACTTTGGCAAGAGCTCCATTTACCAACTCGCGCGCTGGTGACACCCATATGTTCACACATCCATAATCCAGTCAGCAGAACCGCAGAAGTGGAACAGAAGTGTAAGCTCGCGAGATGCAGGATTGATTTATTTCTTTATTTTTAAAAAGTGGGCTACATTTATTTACCCTTACAAGTCATTAAAGTTCCATCTATTAATCCTGCCTTTATTACACCGGCTTAGCAGCCACAACACCCAAACTAATTCAGCGCTTATGGATGCATGAGCTCCAGCCTGAGCCGCGCACACACAGTGAAATGTCATGTTTGTAATTATCCGGAGGGTTTTCACTCTTCTAGACGGAAGCAGTAATGAAATGGCTCTGGTATAAAATGAGCAGGAGGGTTGGGGGTGTAAGGGAGGGGGGATTCACTGATGAAGTGATCAGCGATATCGTTTTTTCTTTTTTTGGAGCGGTGGATTTGCCCTCTGATTGATTAACGTGGTCAGGGGGAGAGGAGGAAGAAGAGGAGTGATCCTTCATCCCAGTGCTAATGTCACAGGGACGCAGAGATCGATAAACAACTCATGCTCGGAATACAGAGTATGTGTGTGTGTGTGTGTGTGTATGTAACGCATATATGGCTTACATATGGCATATAATACTACATGCAGGTGCTAACATGTCTATTGTACATGTGAGATATGCATTATTATCATCATATACACAATATACATATATATATATATATATATATATATATATATACATATACAAAAAATAAAGGGAACACTTAAACAACACAGTATAACTCCAAGTAAATCAAACGTCTGTGAAATCAAACTGTCCACTTAGGAAGCAACACTGACCATCAGTTTCACAGCTGTTGTGTAAATGGAACAGACAACAGGTGGAAATTACTGGCGATTAGCAAGACACACTCAGTAAAGGAGAGGTTCTGCAGGTGGGACCACAGACCACTTCTCAGTACCTTTCTGCTTTCTGGCTGATGTTTTGGTCACTTTTGAATGTTGGTGGTCTTTCACACTCGTGGTAGCAGGAGACGGACTCTACAACCCACACAAGTGGCTCAGGTAGTGCAGCTCATCCAGGATGGCACATCAATGTGAGCTGTGGCAAGAAGGTTTGCTGTGTCTGTCAGCGTAGTGTCCAGAGGCTGGAGGTGTATTTACATATAGGTGCTCACATATTTATATACATGTAAAACATGCATTTTCATTTTCTTTTACCTAGATCATCACACTACCACCGCCATGTTTCACTGTTCTTTAGATGTTCCGACTGGTTCTTTTGTGACCTCCTGGCTGAGACATCAATGCATCTGGGTAAAATTTCAGTAGGCTGGCCACTCCTGGGAGGGTTCATCACTGTTCTGGTTTTTCTCCATTTGTGGATAATCCTCTCACTGTGGTTCTCTGGAGTCCCAGAGCCTTAATCATGGCTTTGTAACTCTTTCCAGACTGATTTCAATGACTTTGTTTTAAGATTAAGATTAGATGAAGTGACCCATATTAGTCCCACAGCGGGGAAATTTCACCTCCGCATTTAACCCAACCATGAAGTGAAACACCACACACGCACTAGGGGGCAGTGAGCACACTTGCCCGGAGTGGTGGGCAGCCCAATCCGCAGCGCCCGGGGAGCAGTTGGGGGTTAGGTGTCTTGCTCAAGGACACCTCAGTCATGTGCTGTCGGCTCTGGGGATCAAACTGGTGACCTTCCAGTCATGAGGCTGGTTCCCTAACCTCCAGCCCATCACCATGCAGTTTTGCAACTGTATTTGAGTCTCTTTAGAACACGACGTCAGCATCATCATCATGTGCCGCTATTTGAGGCCTTCCAGCCTGCTTCACATTGACAGACAGGTTCTATTTAAGTGATGTGTAGATTCAGCAGGTCTGGCAGTGATCATGTCTGGGTGTGGCTACTGAGATTCAGCCCAATAGTCAGGTGAATTTGGTTAATTGGTTGGGCCAGTTGAGTTTTGTAGCTGAGGGGGCAGTTACTTTTTCACACAGGGCCATGTGGCGCTGAACAGCAATTTTCCTTCAATAAATGTGAAAATCATCATTTTAAAAATTGTGTTTACCTGGATTATCTTTGTCTAGTATGAGCCATAGTGTAGTGGTGCAGTGGGTAGTGCTGTGGCCTCAAAGCAAGAAGGGCCTGGGTTTGATTCCCTGGCTGGGTGACCAGGGTTCTTACGGTGTGGAGTTCCAGCGTCTGTGTGGATTTCATGCAGTCAGGCCACCTGGAGATACAAAATTGCCTTAGATGACTGGCAAACTGCCCATTGTGTACCCTGCCTTCTGCCCAATGGGATAGGCTCTAGTGAATACCGAATACCATTTACCAAACGTGTGGTCTGATCTTCAGAGTCGGACCAAATCAGACTGAGCCGTAAAACTGACCCAATATCAGGTTCAGCTCAGTTTGGTCAGTTTGTCCAGATCAGTGTTAATGTTGTTTTGTTCCAGCCGGTCTGTGAAGCTTCTTACAGCCCGTTTAGTTTGGCGAATGGTGTTGGGTTCATTTCTGGCTGATTCCGGGTTGTTCAGCTGTTCTTCTGTCACAGCTGCCGACTGAAAAGCTGCTCAGTGGTGACGACGGTTTGGGAATTTTGTGTCGTTGCATCTTCAGAGTCGGACCAAATCGGCTGTCCGTCAAATGTGATCTTAACAGTGTCCAAGTTCTGTAAAACGTTCAAATGGCTTGAGCGTCTACTACAGCTGTCGAAGTCACGGCGAATCAGCGGAGGGATACAGCGTTTGTGAAAAAAAAAACAGGATCTTATGGCAAAATAAGAGCACGGTTAGAACGCTTC
>NC_051217.1:45571404-45588904 GCF_015220715.1 Pygocentrus nattereri
TCGGTGTCTGAAGTTTGCTCCTTTAGTTTCAGTTGCTGAGTTTAATTTAGTTTAGATGAAATGGGCACAAATTATTCTTCGAAACAACTTCGCTTTAATGAGCTCGTCAGTGCGATGACAGAGTGTGATAATGATGGAACACTTTCAACAGGTTCTCTCACAAACAGGCAGGACACCTGAGCAGTGGAGAAGGAGACAAGAATAGACTGGGTGAAGTGGAGGTGTGTGTGTGTGTGTGTGTGTGTGTGTGTGTGTGTGTGTGTGTGTGCGCGTGTGTGTGTGTGTGTTATTAAAGATGTGAAGCAGACACTTGTGAGTTTCATCTGCACTGTCTGTTCCCACTTCACAGTCTCCAAGAGGACAGTGCAAGACTGGGGCAGAGGTGACAGCACAGATGTGTGTGTGTGTGTGTGTGTGTGTGTGTGTGTGTGTGTGTGTGTGTGTGTGTGTGTGTGTGAGTGTGTGAGTGTGTGAGTGTGTGTGGAGCAGGTTTATGCTCACACTGTGGGGACCAAAACCTGTTCATAGACTCACATTATGGGGACCTATCTTCCTTGTGAAGAGCACTGGCTGATCCCCACCCTGTAATTCATCAGATCTTAAGGCAACAGTGAGGTTAGGATTAAGGTTAGGCTGGTGGTAGTTCTGGTTAAGGTTTAGGTAGGTCTCCACAAAATAAATACAATGTCCCCACAGTTTACCGAAACAAGATGGTGTGTGTGTGTGTGTGTGTGTGTGTGTGTGTGTTTGTATGAAATTAGAGGATTAGACCAAGGTGGTCTTCAAGCTAATGTCAGAGATTCTGGAAGATTGTGTCACTCAATGTGGCCAAGTGTTCACTTTAAAAAGGAAGGGTCTGTTTGAGTGACATGCAAGCCGCCAATCACAGGGACAGTAGCAGTAATGAGCTAAGCAGGGAAGCAAAGCTGCTCGGCAGCTGCAATTATTAGCAAAAACAACTGGCTTTTACACTTAGTTTTAAGATACGTCCCTGGTTTATGCAGTCAGAGCACATGATTTCAATCGAACACCAAACTAAAACAGTAATCATGTTCACTTTCATATGAAGGAGCATAAAATAAAATGGTCTCATCCATACACTATATTGCCACAAGTTTTCACTCACCCATCCAGACTCACCCAGCAAGTCCAGTCGTGAAATTTCCTCACTACTAAATATTCCACAGTTGACTGTCAGTGGGATTATAACAAAGTGGAAGCGATTGGGAACGACAGCAGCTCAGCCACGAAGTGGTCGGCCACGTAAAATGACAGAGCGGTCAGCGGATGCTGAGGGGCATAGTGCACAGAGGTCACCGACTTTCTGCAGAGTCCATCACTACAGACCTCCAAACTTCATGTGGCCTTCAGATCAGCTCAAGAACAGCGTAGAGAGCTTCATGGAATGGGTTTCCATGGCCGAGCAGCTGCATCCAAGCCTTACATCACCAAGCGCAATGCAAAGCGTGGAATGCAGTGGAGTAAAGCGCCGCCACTGGACTGTAGAGCAGTGGAGACGAGTTCTCTGGAGTGACCAATCACGCTTCTCCGTCTGGAAATCCAAAGGACGAGTCTGGGTTTGGCGGTTGCCAGGAGACGGTACTTGTCTGACTGCATTGTGCCGAGTGTAAAGTTTGGTGGAGGGGGGATCATGGTGTGGGGTTGTTTTTCAGGAGTTGGGCTCGGCCCCTTAGTTCCAGTGAAAGGAACTCTTAAAGCTTCAGCACCAAGAGATTTTGGACAATTTCACACTCCCAACTTTGTGGGAACAGTTTGGGGACGGCCCCTTCCTGTTCCAACATGACTGAGCACCAGTGCACAAAGCAGGTCCATAAAGACACGGATGAGCCAGTTTGGTGTGGAAGAACTTGACTGGCCTGCACAGAGTCCTGACCTCAACCCCATAGAACACCTTTGGGATGAATTAGAGTGGAGACTGTGAGCCAGGCCTTCTCGTCCAACATCAGTGTCTGACCTCACAAATGTGCTTCTGGAAGAACGGTCAGAAATTCCCATAAACACTCCTAACCCTTGTGGAAAGCCTTCCCAGAAGAGCTGAAGCTGTTATAGCTGCAAAGGGTGGGCCGACATCACATTAAACCCTGTGGATTAAGAACGGGAGGTCACTCAAGTTCATATGCGTGTGAAGCCAGATGAGTGTATACTTTTGGAAATATGGTGTATATGCAAGAAATAATTGATGAAGACGATCAAAAAGCCCTCCCCCTGACTGCGGTTGGACGTTTCTTGAATTGCAGTCCATGTACCCCTGTAGGTGGAGCTCTGAGGATAAAGCTAAGAAGAAGCGGACAAATAAGGAAAGAGAGAGAATTGAGTAGATGACAGAAAACTGCAAGAATCTATGTGGAATTATGTGAATGAAACACTTGAACGAACAGATTCCTAATTTCTCATTTACTGTTTATAATAAAGCACAGATACCCAGCCTCACAGTAATGAATTCCAATATAATATATTTGTTTTATGCTTTGCTGAGCGTTGGCTCGTATTCTCACAGACACTCAGCAACCTTTAAATTGACTTTTAAATTGAGCTGCTCACCGCGGACGTCCTGCATACGCAATCGAGCTCTCGGCCCACTCAGGGGGGGGGTGTTTGAGTGTATTTCTCTCTTGGTGGGGTCCTGATCCAACCAGTGTGATGAAAACCTGAATATTTAGCATTTGTGGGGTCGTTAGTCCGGTCTGCATGAGGAATTTTTCTCTGAGGTTCAGCCGTGTCCAGTTCCGACCGCTAGCAAGGTCTCCCTTCATTGCATGATGATACATAAAATCTTCTTCTTCTTCTTTCGGCTGCTCCCTTTAGGAGTCGCCACAGCGGATCATCTGCCTCCATCTTGCCCTATCCACTGCCTCCTCTACTTTCACACCAACCATCTCCATGTCCACCTTCACTACATCCATAAACCTTCTCTGAGGTCTACCTCTTCTCCTTCTACCCGGCAGCTCCATCTCCAACATTCTTTGCCCAATATATACACTATTCCTCCTCAACACATGTCCAAACCATCTCAACCTGGCCTCTCTGGCTTTATCTCCAAACTGCTCCACCTTCACCGTCCCTCTGATCTGCTCATTTCTAATCTTGTCCATCCTGGTCACTCCCAACGAAAATCTCAGCATCTTCATCTCCGCCACCTCCAGCTCAGCCTCCTGTCTTTTAGACAGAGCCACAGTCTCCAAACCAAACATCATAGCAGGACGCACTGCTGTCTTGTAGACCTTCCCTTTCACTCTTGCTGCTATCCTTCTGTCACACATCAGCCCTGACACCTGTCTCCACCCACTCCATCCTGCCTGCACCCTCTTCTTCACCTCTTTTCTACACTGTCCATTGCTCTGGATGGTTGACCCAAGATATTTGAAGTCATCCACCTTTACGACCTCTACTCCTTGCATCTTCACCTTTCCACCTGCCTCCCTCTCATTCACACACATGTATTCCGTCTTGTCTCTACTGACCTTCATTCCTCTCCTCTCCAGTGCAAACCTCCACCTCTCCAGATTCTCTATTACATACATAAAATAATATACATAAAATATTATATTCAAGACTGAACTGAGGGCCTGTCGACATATACTGACACTGCATTTTATGGCTGCTGTGAAAAGGGTCTAATTTATTTCTGTTTTAAGTCTTTTAATCTACTGATCTTGTTCACAAGTCTCCCATAATGTGAACGTCTGGGGACATTCATGAGAATTTAGCCCATAACACACTGGGCTGATGCAGTTTTTTAGCTGGGCTGATGCCAAGATTAGGCTCAGCCTGTACATGACAAGTGACCGGTGAGAAAGACGTGACCATGTAGGGATAAACAAGAACAGACAGAAGAACGTTTTACATACAGCCACAGTCCAGCAACACACACAATTCAGAATATAATGACATACAACACTAAACACATTACAGAGCAGGACATCTCTACAAAACATTGACTATAAGTTGAGAACAAACTGAACGACCAATTCATTCTTTCACTAATGTCTGTAGAAGCAGTCTGCAGGCCTAGGGGCTCGGCTTTATACACCTGTGGCCACGGAAGTGACTGGAACTCCTGGATTCAGTGATCCGGATGGGGGAGTATAGTGTACATAGATACACAAACACATTTGTCTTACATTGCTAATATACCTACACCTGAACCTAACCTTAACGTCAGTATCCAGAAGGCATTTAGTTTGGCTCTTTTAGTTTTTTCCCCCAAAAAATGTAAATGTAAAACATTTTGCTGGTCCTCACGTCCCATTGTCTGATCGCTGTGAGGACATGTAGTTCTCACGAGGATAGCAAGACATGCATACACACATACACACACACACTAGTGTCTGTGCGTGTTTGTGTGTGTGGTGTATGGCATGTGTGATGGATGAATTTGGACAGTAGGGGTTTGGTGACCTTGGTCCCAAGAGGCTTGTGGGAGAGATTAAAGCTGCAGGCTCTGACATTAACTCTGAGTGTGGAGCTGTGTGTGTGTGTGTGTGTGTGTGTGTGTGTGTTCTACTCTACCATCTCAAACACACTACCTCAGACACACACACACACACACACACACACACACACTGCACTCTTCTGTAAGAAACCCTTGACATTTTAACTACTATTCTTCATCCTACCTACAGACAAGAAGAGTTCGCTAAATACTAAATGCCATATACGACAATACCCTCCACCCCCCGTGTTCAGATGGGCTGGAGCTTTCCGCTGGTTAAAGAACAGGTCAGGTCAGATCATACCACTCTCTCTGATGGGGGTCTGATGTCTTTTGAAGTTTGCTGGCTTTGATAGCAGCAACTGCTGTTGATATAGAGATGCTAGCGCTCTTGTCTGGAGGGTGAGAGCAACGCGAGTGAAAACTCATCCTTTGTGTTGAGGTCAGTGGCGTCCAGGAAGGATCTCCAATCTTTAAATAACAAACACAGAACGAATAGCGCTGGTCCACAAGCTCGCCCACAAAAATATCAAAGAACATTCAAACAAGACGCGGATGGGGCAGCCACTGAACGAGCCTCTCTGCACAGCCTACACTTTAACAGTTAACTTTGAGCAGTTAAGTAGTTCCCTGGGCAGCTGTTGAGTGTAACCAGCTATGTTATGGAGCTAGGGAGCTAGGTTATCTAGAACAGCGTTCCCTGCTAGAAAAAAAACGCAGTTGGACAAATCAGTTAGTATCAGTCTAGTCCACTTGTTGGCCCCATCCTTGGGTCTATTCTGGCCTAGTATACAGCTAGGCCCTCAGCCTAGATCTGACCCACTCTAAAGTGACTAGAACTACTGGATGCATCCCATATCTGGCCCAAATCTGGCCCAACTACAATACTGGCCCACAACATTCATGCCGACAGATATAGACACGAGTCAAAACCGCCTAAAGCTGTATGGCATCTGGCCCTGTTCTGGCCCACATCTGCCTGGTAGTCAACCAACACTCACACTATCATAATTGGCCCAAAGCTGTCTGCTCTTTGGGGCAGCAAATGTTGTGTTTTGCAGGCTGGTATGTTGGTGACCAGCTAAACCAGCTCTAGACCAGGATAAACCAATTCATGCTGGTGTGTGCTGGTCTTTTCAGCCAGTTATTCCAACCCTGGTTCTAGATTCACACTCTCCTGCACCGCTTTAACACAATCACTTCAGTTTAATACGTTAATGTACAAATTAGTTCAGAAAGGTTCATGAGTGAATTAGGTGCATAACCATTATAATATGTAGGGTAGTGTGTCTTCAGGATTAGAGAACTATGTAGCTAATGAAGCTGGGTAGCCATAATCTAAGGGGGTAGGCAGCTGGATAACTAGGCTGCTAGTGAAGTTAGATAGTTATGTAGTACTCTGGATTAAGAGTTCCTTTCACTGGAACTAAGGGGCCGAGCCCAACTCCTGAAAAACACCCCCACACCATGATCCCCCCTCCACCAAACTTTACACTCGGCACAATGTAGTCAGACAAGTACCGTCTCCTGGCAACCGCCAAACCCAGACTCATCCATCGGATTTCCAGATGGAGAAGCGTGATTGGTCACTCCAGAGAACACGTCTCCGCTGCTCTAGTCCAGTGGCGGCGCTTTACTCCACTGCATTCCACGCTTTGCATTGCGCTTGGTGATGTAAGGCTTGGATGCAGCTGCTCGGCCATGGAAACCCATTCCATGAAGCTCTCTACGCTGTTCTTGAGCTGATCTGAAGGCCACATGAAGTTTGGAGGTCTGTAGTGATGGACTCTGCAGAAAGTCGGTGACCTCTGCGCACTATGCCCCTCAGCATCCGCTGACCGCTCTGTCATTTTACGTGGCCGACCACTTTGCGGCTGAGTTGCTGTCGTTCCCAGTCGCTTCCACTTTGTTATAATCCCACTGACAGTGGACTGTGGAATATTTAGTAGTGAGGAAATTTCACGACTGGACTTGCTGCCCAGGTGGCGTCCGATCACGGCACCATGCTGGAACTCTCTGAGCTCCTGAGAGCGACCCATTCTTTCACTAATGTCTGTAGAAGCAGTCTGCAGGCCGAGGGGCTCGGCTTTATACACCTGTGTCCGTGGAAGTGACTGGAACTCCTGGATTCAGTGATCTGGATGGGTGAGTGTGAGTATGAAACATCTACTGCCGCCTTTCCTGGAATACATTTCAGAAAAGTATGTGAAATCCACTTCATGTGCTTTTCCATATGAGGAGCTGCACTTCAGAAATGAGGCAGTGAAACTCGAGGCGTCTGCAGTGAGCAGTTGCTGTATGTGCGCTGACGGTTCTCCGGTGGTCATTAGCGCCGAGCTGAAGGTGTGTGTGTGTGTGTGTCTGTGTGTGTGTGTGTGTGTGTGTGTGTGTGTGTCTCTGTGTGAGCTCTGTGATTAACGCTCGGCCGTTAGCTGCAGTCCGACCCTGTCGGGTGGCCGCTTGTTAGCCGCCGTGGCAGCGAGCCAGTGTGTGTATCAGTGCGGGGCGAGCGGGCGTTAAACACTCGACTCAGCGGGCAGCACCGCTCCAATCAGATAAACGAGCATGATCGATCTGTTCTTCACCGCCAAGGAGGAGGAGGAGAGGGCGGCTTTAACTCTCGCTCCCTCTCTTTTCTCTCTCACGCTTTCTTTCTTTCCCTCTTTTCACTCTCTTCTCTCCTGTTTGTTTCTTTTTTCTTCATCTTTTTCTTCTTTTTCTTCACTCCCTCTCATTCTCACCTTCTCTTTCCCTTATCTTCCTCTCTTTTTTCCTTTCCTCTGTTTCTGTTTCTTATTTCTCTGCCTTTAATCTCCATTTATCTCTCCTTTACTTTCTTTCTCTACCTTTTTTCCTCTTTCATGCTCTATCCTCTCTCCTTATTCTCTCCTTTTCTTTCTCTTGTCTTCCTCTCTTTTTCCTTTCTTTTTCTACTCTCATTTTCTCCGTCTTTCTCCTTATTTCCCTCTCTTGCTCTATTTTCTATCTATTTTATCTCTCCTTTTCTTTCTTTCTTTCTGTAATTTCTCTTTCATGCTGTTTTTCCTCTTATCTCGCCTTTTCTTTCTTTTATCTTCCTCTCTCCTTTTTCGTTTCCTTTTTTCTCCTCTTTCCCTCTTTCTGTTTACTTCTCTTTTGTATTTTTCTAGATTTCATCTCTTTATCTTTTTTCTCTCTTCTTTTCTTTCTTTTTTTCTTTACTTCTTTTTTCTTCTTTCACGCTCTTTCCCTTTTCTTCCTCTTATTTTCTTTTTCTTTCCATTATCTTTCTCTGTGTTCTCTCCTTTCCTTTCTTTCTCTTGCCTCTCATTTTCTCAGTCTTTCTCTTTCTTATTTCTCTCTGTTGTTCTCTCTTGATCTTTATCTTTTTTCTACTCTCACCTTTTCTCTCTTTCTTTACTTCTTTTTTTCCTCTGTATCATGCTCTTTCTCCCTTCTTCTTCTTTTTCTCTTTTCTTCTCTCCTTTTCTGTCTTTCTTTTTTCTTCTTTTTGTCTATTTCTTTCTCTCTCTTGCTCTCTCTCTCAATTTCTTTCTCTCTCTCTCTCTGTCTCTCTCTCTTTCTCTCTCTCTTGCTCTCTTTCTTTCTCTCTCTCTCTCTCCCTCTCTAAAAATCAGCTCTACACATATATCCATCATTCGAGTTCAGCTCCAGCTCCCTCATTAAATCTCCATGAAGTTAAGCAGGCAGGTAATGGGCAGGTAAATCCTGAGCTGCTACCTGCGGGAGGTGTTTTAGTTTTCTTTCAGAATATTGGAAAACTTTTTTCTGGGGACTATTTTGCCTCACAGCGCCCTGCGTACCATGTATTCCTCCACCATGAATGGAGTTTAAGACCCAAACCAATTTCTATTTTACCCCCACCCCTTGTTCCGAGTGTAACCCTCCCCCTTGAAACTGAGTTACAGGGTAGTGGTTGAAATCTTCCCCCTGTGAAATGGGACGACCCTTCAAGAAGCGGATACGTCATCAGTTGTCGTCAACGACTTTTACGTAAACGGGCGAGACGAGGTTTTGAATGACTGTGTTTTCCCCTTTAATCAGCAGTTTGCACTTAAGTGCAGTTGCTCTTAACCCACTGTAGGTCGAGTGCATTCGAGGAGAAAACTCGGCCTGTGCCTGTCATTAAAGAGCGCTCGCTCTGAGGGGACCCCGATTAACGGAGACAGAGAGAGAACTGCAAACACTAGATGATCAAATCCAGCTCTGAACGGACGAGGGGAAGACGCAGCTCCGGTTACATACTGGATTCCATTACATTAAACTCAATTAAAGACTCATCTACTGAAACTAAAACACAAATGCATCTCTCATCAGATACAGTTTCCTGAGTGAGGCGTAAATGAGCGCCGTGGTGAGATTAATAATCTCTGTATTGATTAGACGTGTCATCCAGGAGCCGCCGCTGAATACAAACTCTGAAAATGGTAAACTTCAGTTCTTGGCAAATCCAGTCTGTAGTTCTTGCTGTTTCCAATATTAAGTCCAGTCTGTAGGTTGGCTGTTTTCTATAGGCAGTCCAGTCTGTAGGTTGGCTGTTTTCTATAGGCAGTCCAGTCTGTAGGTGGGCTGTTTTCTATAGGCAGTCCAGTCTGTAGGTTGGCTGTTTTCTATAGGCAGTCCAGTCTGTAGTTCTTGCTGTTTCCAATATTAAGTTCAGTCTGTAGGTTGGCTGTTTTCTATATGGAGTCCAGTCTGTAGTTCTTGCTGTTTCCAATATTAAGTCCAGTCTGTAGGTTGGCTGTTTTCTATAGGCAGTCCAGTCTGTAGGTTGGCTGTTTTCTATTGGCAGTCCAGTCTGTAGGTGGGCTGTTTTCTATAGGCAGTCCAGTCTGTAGGTTGGCTGTTTTCTATATGGAGTCCAGTCTGTAGTTCTTGCTGTTTCCAATATTAAGTCCAGTCTGTAGGTTGGCTGTTTTCTATATGGAGTCCAGTCTGTAGTTCTTGCTGTTTCCAATATTAAGTCCAGTCTGTAGGTTGGCTGTTTTCTATAGGCAGTCCAGTCTGTAGGTTGGCTGTTTTCTATAGGCAGTCCAGTCTGTAGGTTGGCTATTTCCTATATGGAGTCCAGTCTATAGTTCTTGCTGTTTCCAATATTAAGTCCAGTCTGTAGGTTGGCTGTTTTCTGTAGGCAGTCCAATCTGTAGTCTTTGCTGTTTCCAATATTAAGTCCAGTCTGTTGGTTGGCAGTTTTCTATAGGCAGTCCGGTCTGTAGGTTGGCTGTTTTCTATAGGCAGTCCAGTCTGTAGGTTGGCTGTTTTCTATAGGCAGTCCAGTCTGTAGTCTTTGCTGTTTCCAATATTAAGTCCAGTCTGTAGGTTGGCTGTTTTCTATAGGCAGTCCGTTCTGTAGGTGGGCTGTTTTCTATAGGCAGTCCAGTCTGTAGGTTGGCTGTTTTCTATAGGCAGTCCAGTCTGTAGTCTTTGCTGTTTCCAATATTAAGTCCAGTCTGTAGGTTGGCTGTTTTCTATAGGCAGTCCAGTCTGTAGTCTTTGCTGTTTCCAATATTAAGTCCAGTCTGTAGGTTGGCTGTTTTCTATAGGCAGTCCAGTCTGTAGTCTTTGCTGTTTCCAATATTAAGTCCAGTCTGTAGGTTGGCTGTTTTCTATAGGCAGTCCAGTCTGTAGTCTTTGCTGTTTCCAATATTAAGTCCAGTCTGTAGGTTGGCTGTTTTCTATAGGCAGTCCAGTCTGTAGGTTGGCTGTTTTCTATAGGCAGTCCAGTCTGTAGTTCTTGCTGTTTCCAATATTAAGTCCAGTCTGTAGGTTGGCTGTTTTCTATAGGCAGTCCAGTCTGTAGTTCTTGCTGTTTCCAATATTAAGTCCAGTCTGTAGGTTGGCTGTTTTCTATAGGCAGTCCAGTCTGCAGGTTGGCTGTTTTCTATAGGCAGTCCAGTCTGCAGTCTTTGCTGTTTCCAACACTGAGTTAATTTTGTAGGCCTCATCATTTCCAATACTGTGTCTAGGCTGTTGGCCTTTAAGTCACTGAAACTATGTCCAGTCTGTAGACCCCCAAAGGTCATGACTAGGTCATGACCTTGGCATCATTGCTTCATGTCCACACAGCAAATCCAACATGACACACCAGAGCTTTGCCCAGTTAAGCAAGACACAGGAGCAGAGGACAGACAGCGGACAATGTCGTTAAAAGCAACCGAGTCTGGACGCAACTGTGTACACAGCATGAATAACAATTACAGCTTCCTGCTGCAGCCCTGAAGGTGTTAACCCTTAGAGGCTGCAGCTATTGGAAACGCTAGCAAACACACTTTAACTTTAACTGAATTCTCATTTGTAGCTCATTGAAAAACGCGGAGGCCTTCAATCCGCTCCTCCTTTGTGTTTGTCAATGTGAGAACTGAATTGGATGAAACCACAATAATTTGACTCGGTTCGCATTACAATAGGCTGGAGATGTTGGACCGTACAAACTGCAGCCGCTCATGTACTACATAATACGTCGGATATGACTATCAGGCTCCAGCCAGCCGTTATGAATTATGTATATTTGTTGTGCGTGCGTGCACATATACATGTTTTATGAACAACACAACAGCAAAGCCAGGAAAGTAATGCGGTTTCAGAGGGGAGCGCACCCTCGGCAGACACGTCATTAATATTTCACACGTGAGCTGCGTTTGCTTAGAATCCACATTTATCAAGCGCAGATGATGAATGAGCGTGCGTTTGAATGATGGAGGAGATCTCTCTGTCTCTCTCTCTCTCTCACACTCTGGAGGACTGATGAAAACAGAAAGGCTCATTAGCACGCCGCAGCCCACCTGTGTGTGTGGTCATGCTCAGGTAGACGTGTCTTTTTTTCAGACATGTGCGGCCTGCAGGGGAGGCTGTACTACCTGACAAATGACTTATATAGCCAAAGCACCCCCGCAGAGCTGTGAAATAGTCCGTTCCAACTGACATGATGGGGGGGGGGGGGGGGGGGCACACTCACCCGCCACTTTATTAGGTACAGTTCAGTTGCTCGTTAACACAAATGGCTAATCAGCCAATCACACGGCTGCAGCTCAGTGGATTTAGGCGTGTAGAGGTGGTCAAGACGACTTGCTGAAGTGCAGACCGAGCATCAGAACGGGGAAGAAAGGGGATTTAAGGGGCTTTGAACGTGGCGTGGTTGTTGGTGCCAGACGGGCTGGTCTGAGTATTTCAGAAACTGTTGATCTGCTGGGATTTTCACGCTCAACCATCTCTAGGGTTCACAGAGAACGGTCCGAAAAAGAGGAAATATCCAGTGAGCGGTCAGTTGTGTGGACGAAAATGCCTTGTTGATGTGAGAGGTCAGAGGAGAACGGGCAGACTGGTTCCAGATGATAGAAAGGCAGCAGGAACTCAAATAACCAACCAGAATCTCTGAGGAACGTTTCCAACACCTTGTTGAAAGTCTGACACGAAGAATTAAGACAGTTCTGAAGGCAAAAGGGGGTCCAGCCTTTTACTAGCAAGTAAACCTTTTGTGCTTAACCAGCCAAGACCTGCCTACTTCTTTAGTCTGACAGCTATGTGGCTAATGCTGCTAACAAGTAATGGAAGCTTATGTACACCAATTAGCATCATGCAAACAGGGGACCTGTCACACTGTCAAATACTACTGATCCACATTTTCCAACTCTACACTGCAAAAAAAAAAATATATCCAAACAAGTGAAATCATCTTAAATCTACCCAGTATATCAAATACTTCTGATTATGAGGTTGTTGCAAGAATGTATAAGATCATTTGGCCTATTTCTATTTTAGGTGACTTTATCTATTGTAAGCACATTATCTACCCAATGGAACGAGACACTTTCACTAGATATAATTCCTAAAACAAGAAATAAAGTCATCAGTTGAATCATCTCATAATGTTAATACAACAGCCTCATAATCTGAAAATAATTCCTTACAATGATTAAAACTATGAAAATAGATTGAGTAATAATATAGTAGTAATAATAATAATAATATTATAATATTCTAACAACAGCCTTATAATGTGAAATATTAGAGATATTTGCCAGATTTAAGACTTTCACCTGCTTAGGTGTCATTTTTTTGCTTATCCCAGGTCCAGTTTCCTCTAATCCAGTGGGAATGGGACCAAAGTACTCACTAGTCTTTTTTTTCTTTCCTGAAATGGATTTGACAGTAAAGGTCATATTTTCTCAAAACTCCTTCACGACAGCTCCCTCTGACATCACAAATAGGCAAACATGACTGTCCCCCTTTAAGTAATCTCAAACTGAATTGACTTGATTGACACCGTATGGCATTCCGTTATCCATAAACATGGACTAAAGTATGTTAGGACAGCTAAAAACGGAATTTTGTCCGCACTTCTGTTAGAATTACACTAAAGCCAATTCGTTTCTTTAAGAACGTTATTTGAGAGAGTATTTGACACTCCGGGGGTGGAGTCTTCAGATTCCCTCTCTGTCTGAGGAAGGCAGACCGTTCAAAAAACAGAAGGAGGAAAATCCAAAAATGACAGACGATAAATTTGGCTCAAGAGGTCATGACCTGTTTTTGGAGGCTAATGAATCTGACAGTGTTATTTTTAAAAATGGACAAAAAGCCGGCTTCAGGATAGCCGCTACTGTTCTAGCTGTGCTAAGTACAAATGTAAAGCTATACCATGTAAGTTTGGGTGATTTGGAGACCTCTGTGGTGGAAATGTGCAACTGCACGCAGCGTGTGGAAGAACATTATGTAGCCTGAATTATCTACAGTGAATTACCTACTACTGTTATCATATCTTCATCAGTATATTGCTGATTTTGAGATGATTTGAGGCCTAAACATCCTGCCAGACCTTCTTTTCGAGGATGTGTGTGTGATGTTAATACATAAAGACATACGGCGTGGTGTGAAAAACACCCGACTCGACACCTCTGACTTTTAAATGATTGTTTTGGCTTTACAGGGCGACACGTGATCACCATATTAATGTAGCTAACATTTAAGGCACAAGAGTATGGATATTCAGGCTGTTGCTACTGTTGTAAACTGCACCATGTACAAATTTTAAGCTGAACTGTGGAAGATTTGGGATTTGGAGACCTCTGTGGTGGAAATGTGCAACTGCACGCAACGTGTAGAAGAACATTTCATAACCCGGGTTATGCACGGTGAATTATCTACTACTGTCATCAAGCGTTCATCAGTTCAATGTTGATTTCGAGATCATTCGAGGCCTAAACATCGAACCAAACCTTCTTTCTGAGTCTGTGAGTCTGACATTAATACACAAAGACGCACGACGTGGCGTGAAAAACTCGATGCCTCTGACTTTACAGGGCAGGTTCACAGCAGCACACACTAAACATGTTCATCTTGCTAATAATTAAAGAACACAGACATTCAGATTGATGCTACTGTGGTCAGCTATGCTATGCATACAGTTAAAGCTGCACTGTGTAAGATTTGGGGATTTGGAGACCTCTGTGGTGGAAATGTGTAATTGCACGCAGCATATGGAGGAACATTTTTTAGTGTGGGATGAGCTTCGGCACGCTTTCCCAAGTGGATGATTGCGATGACAAAGAGAATTCAGACAGAACTCCGTCTAAACGTGGTGAAGGAACATCTTCTGAGGATTTGAGTGAGTGATCTACTATTGTCATCATATCTTCATCAGTATTATGATGATTTTGAGATCATCTGAGGCCTGAACATTGAGCTGGACCTTATTTTTGAGTGACGTTAATTCATAAAGATGCATGACACGTTGTGGAAAAACTTTTAAATGATCGTTCCAGACTTGCAGCAGCACATTATTCGCTACGTTAATGTAGCTAACTAGAAATGGACAGTAAGGACGACCAAGCTGCTGCTACGGTCAGCTATGCTAATGCACTTCAGTCCATGGTTTTAGGTAACAGAGTCATGCAGTGTCAGAAACCTCATGATCAGCTCTATCAGAGACACTGAACTCCTCAAACGCAGTTTGAGGCGTGTCCGTGATGATGCATGCAGTTAGCGCCGTGCTAATTGTTTAGCAACTCGTTAGCTGCGTTAGTCTCGACGTCTTCAGTGGAAAACTAAAGAAGCAAACCGCAGAGAAACTGCTGAGCATCTTTTTGGCCGATCGACACATTTGAGGTAAAGAAAGTGTGGGAATGAGATTTTTTTATAATCAAACTGCTCCTCTAATGACCTCCTGCACACCCGGCTGCCTGCTGCTGCCTCGTCCCATCACTCTTGCTCTCTGAAGGGCTCACAGCGGAGGGAGCGCGAATGACCCATTAAAACGCGATCAGGACGCCTCCCGCTGCCCACCGCGCGTTAACTCCCCATCCACACGCCTCATGAACACGCAGGGGGAAGTTATTTTCTGTCAGAAAGAAAAACAGACATCAGGGATGATGATGTAAACACGTTCGCTTATTTTAGGGGGAAAAGTCCACAGACTGATGTTAGACGCTACTGCTCAGAAGTTCAGCAGCGCTCGGCTTATTAATTACATATTCAACAATAACTTATACAGCATAGTCTGATTCACACTAGACTCCAGAAGCTCAGTTCAATTCCCACATTAAATGGTAAATTAAATAATCTAATTATCTATTCACAATAATTTCTGGCCCGCTTACCTGCCAAGAGAGGTGAGCACCATTTTTCATGTCCATATCATGTAAAAGGGGGAGTGGCTATTGAAGGGAACCAAGGCACTACCCAAAAAGGGGGTGTGGCTACTAAAATTAACTAGGGCACTACCCAAAAAGGGGTGTGACCACTAGAAAGAACCAACACACTACCCAAAAGGGGGTGTGGCTACTAATACCAAGGTACTATCCAAAAAGGGGGGCGTGGTTACTAAAAGGAACCAAGGCACAACCCTAAAAGGGGGAGTGGCTATTGAAAGGAATCAAGGCACTACCAAAAAGGGGGTGTGGCTACTAAAATGAACTAGGGCACTACCCAAAAAGGGGTGTGGCCACTAGAAAGAACCAACACACTACCCAAAAGGGGGTGTGGCTACTAATACCAAGGTACTATCCAAAAAGGGGGGCGTGGTTACTAAAAGGAACCAAGGCACAACCCTAAAAGGGGGAGTTGCTATTGAAAGGAATCAAGGCACTACCCAAAAGAGGGGTGTGGCTTCTAATACCAAGGCACTATCCAAAAAGGGGGAGTGGCTACTAAAAGGAGCCAAGGTCCAACCATAAAAGGAGGTGTTGCTACTAAAAGGAACCAGGGCACTACCCCAAAAGGGGTGTGACTACTAATATCAAAGCACAACCCCAAAGGGGGCGTGGCTAATAAAAGGAACCAGGGCACTACCCCAAAAGGGGTGTGACTACTAATATCAAAGCACAACCCCAAAGGGGGCGTGGCTAATAAAAGGAACCAGGCCACTACCCGAAAAGGGTTGTGGCTACTAAAAGGAACCAACGCAAAACCCCCCAAAGGGGTGTGGCTATTAAAAGAAACCAGTGCACTACCCAAAAGGGGTGTGGCTACTAAAAGGAACCAAAAAAACCCAAAAGGGGTGTGGCCACTAAAAGAAACCAGTGCACTACCCAAAAGAGGTGTGGCTATTGGAAGAGGCCAAGTCACTGCTTTAAACTAGGCTGTGGTTAATAGAAGGAGCAGAAGCCACCTGTCCACTGCGTGATACTGGCTCGTCTGGACTCTACTGGCCTATTTTGGTGTTCTACTAGGCAAATCTGGTACCGGGTGCTATTTTTGGTACTACCTCTGTCGAGGTTCTAAGCGAGCTGAGTCATTGCCGAAAGGTGCATCGCCTTTTTTGAGCAACAAGAGTCGCCTGTTTGTCTAAACTCTGATGTAGTTTTTCCCAAACTTTCCCATTTTTTCAGCAGCCTTTTGTTATTTTGTCTCTTCTTAACAAAATTTGTCTCCTTCATGTCACAGCGGTTTCATTTAACATCGCTATGACGACCAGCTACATTAAGGGGGCGCTATATCTGCAGTGGAAAATGAAGTAGCTGGTACTAAAAGCGAGTCGAGCCACACCATGTAGTGGAAAAGCGGTCACTAAACCACCTGAAGGAGCCAGATCACCACCCTAAATGGGGTGTGATTATCGGAAGGTATGAAGTCACAACCCTAAAAGGGGTGGGGCTACCTGAAGGAACTAAACTGCCCCCAAAATGTGCTGTAATTACTGGAAGGTCACTACGATAAGATATGTGGGGCTTAGTGCAGTGACCAAGTCACTTCTCTAAGAGGGGTGATGTACCTAAAGGAATCAAACCACCACCTGTGGTTGGAACCATAGCGGGAACCATGTCACTATCCTAAAGTACTGGGTGCTTTAAGGGTCCGAGTTACTACCCTAAGAGGGGTGGAGCTACCTGATGGAAATTAGTTATGACCCTAAACGAGGTGTGTCGGGAGCCTTTGAGCCCTTTAGCTGATATATGGAAGGAGCCAAATAGAGATGGTCTAATGTTTTCCATAAATCAGCGCCTGAATCTAAATGAGGTTTAATTAGTATTTAGATCCGGTCCGGGTGGGTGTGACGGCTCTATTTGAACAGTAGCGTGTATGTGGTGGACACTGGGAGGTCAGTGGGAGAGCACAGTGGGTTTCAGCAGAAAATAAATCACAGTTAGAGTTTCTGCCGTCTGCAGTAAATTGAGTCTTGCTTAATGCTCTCGTTGTGCTCAGACAGCCTGACGTCACCCGTGTGTGTAGGTATGTGCTATAGAGGCTCTGGGGGTAAATTAAGTTCTGCTGAAGGTGGAAGCAGTAAATCTGAGCTCTAATTTTACTAAGTGCTTCAGCGAAACCCGACACACACACACACACACACACACACACACACACACACACACACACACACTCTCTCTCTCTTTTAGAGCTCAGCCATGTGTATTTCCTTTATTCATGATTAGAATCACAATCAGACTGTTTTATTCACCCAAAGACGCACAGAGAGCCTCTCTGCACTGACGTCAGCGTAACTGACAATAATAATGCAGAAAAAATGTAGAAGATACAATAAAACACAACAAAAGGTGAAGCCACAAATACTGAAGGTGTGTACAGGTAAAGCGCGTCTGACTGACCTCATTTAAC
>NC_051217.1:45593904-45608904 GCF_015220715.1 Pygocentrus nattereri
GCCATTTATCTTCAATCTCCATCTTTTTATGAAGCTGATAAACACTCTGCCTCATAAACTCTGCGTGTTTCAGCCGTAATGAAATGAAGATGTTATCGTGCAGCCGAAGGCTCCTTTTCATTACGCAGAGTCAGACACATTAAAGAGATCATTTACAGAAAACGCAGATTCGCACTTTCGCTCCAGATGTAGTCGACCAGTCAAGACTGAAGTTTTTCTTTAGTTTTACTGGAGCTACGCGGCTGATGTTGCTAACGGGTGGCACGGAAACTTATACTCCACCAATAAGCATCATACAAACAAACATGCATGCCTAAGTCATCACATGCCCACCTTACAAGTGAAGGTTGTGTTCATAAGGCTACGTGACACCTTCAGAAACCTGCCTAAACATTTATAAAGACTTTATAAGACATCGGTTTCATGACTGATATCAAATAGATGAAGCATCTGTTACACGACAGAGACATTGGTTTGCATGATGTTGTATCATAACACTTTCTTTGGTGAAATGCCATAAGCAGGTTATCACAGCTGACACTTACAAAAATACACTATATAGCCAAAAGTATGTGGACACCTTCCCTAATTATTGAGTTCAGGTGTTTCAGCCACACACACTGCTAACAGGAGGATAGAATCAAACACACAGTCATGCATTCTGCATAGACAAACACTGGCAGTAAATATTGCAGAGCTCAGTGAGTTTAAGCATGGTACTGTCATCGGATGCCACCTTGCCAGAAGTCAGATTTCTGTCTTGCTAGATCTGCCCCAGCCAAACGTAAGTTCCATCATTGTGAAACAGTTCAGCTGTCAAGTGCTAGACCACACAAACTCACAGAGGGGCAATAAGAACCTCTGGAAGCTACAAGAACTGTCAGTAGCTTCATGAAATGGTTTCCATGGCTGGGCAGCTGCACACAAGCCTATGATCACTATGTGCAATACCAAGCGTCGGCTGGAGGGGTGTAAAGCACTCCACCACTGGACAATGGAGCAGTGGACGCGTGTTCTCTGGAGTGATGAATCAGCTTTACTTAGTCTGATGGATGAATCTGGGTTTGGTGAATGCCAGGATAACCGGAATGCATAGTGCCAACAGTAAAGTTTGGTGGAGGAGGGATAATGGGATAATGGGGTGTATTTCATGGTTTGGGCCCTTTAGTTCCAGTGGAGAGTGATTTTGATGCTACAGCACAAAGACATTTCACACAGTTATAAGCTTCCAGCTTTGTGTCAGCAGTTTGGGAAAGAGCCTTTCCTGTTCCAGCAGGACTGAGCAGTTTGGTGACGAGGAAGTCCAGTGGCCTGTACAGAGCACTGACCTCAGCCCCACTGAACACCTTTGGGATGAACTGGAACAGAGACTGTGAGCCAGACCTTCTTGTCCAACGTCAGTGTCTGACCTCACAAGTGATCTTTTGACTAAAATTCCCACAGAAACATCTTATGCTTCCCAGAAGAGTGGAGGGTTTTCCAGCTGCCACTTTAATGTCCAGGGTTTCGTAACGAGACATCCAACAAGCTCATATGGGTGTGATGTATAGGTGTCCACATACTTTTGGCCATACTGTGAACACTGAATTGTGGTTAATCTTCATAACATCCCTGGAAAATTCCATCACACACCTCAATGCTGTGAAAGCGTAATCGTTCTTTAGAAACTTTTATGTAGGTTTTTGGGGACCCCTCAGGGCCTTCGTGAGCTTCATAGAAGTCTTAGAAGAATTAGTTATATATTTTATATTGAAAAACATTGTGGTTGTTGTAACTGAACTCTTTAATACTGATGCATTCTTATGCAATCAGGATCGTTCTGTCTGCGGTATCTAGATAGATACAGCCAAATTGCTCTCTCATTGGTTAGGTATGAAAGCAACCTTCCAGATATTCCTCCACCGAATATTCCTGGCTGATGCTGTCTTCCCATTTGCATTTCCCAGTTCCACCTTAATTTGAGCAGCAGTTCCATTCTGTGCTTGAAGCTTATGAATTTAACTGCTGTTAATGTTCGGGACTCAGACTCAGCCTCAGTCTTTAAGTCTAGGCTAAAAACTCACTTGTACAGTGGAGCCTTTGGTGATTAGTCTCCCTGTCAGATCTGGACCTGCTGGAGTCTCCACTGCTCTGTTTTACTGTAATCTGTGGTCAGCCACTCTTTACAGAACTGACTGTGTTTTCTTTCTTTGCCGAGTTGATCAGCTGCCCATCCTGTGTGTCTGATGCTGCTGCCTTTTCTGCCTTGATCAGGTTCCACTGCTCGCCAGCCTTCTGGACCGGCTTGACCACCACTGAGCTTCTTGCTGTACAACGCTGTGCAGTCCTCACCCTCAGATTCTCCTCACCCTCAGATGCTGCCGCTGCTGCATAATCATAAATTAACCAAGTTAATCGCTGCTTTTCTTTTTGCCACTTGGTTCTATAAACTTTATACTAACAATGTTTGCTGTCCGGTGTCGACCGTAGGAGGATGGGTTCCCCTTCTGAGTCCTGGTTCCTCTCAAGGTTTCTTCCTCTTTTAGGGAGTTTTTTCCTTGCCACTGTCGCCGCTGGCGATGCTCATGGGGGCTCGGACCCGGATTTTCTTTTCTTTCTCTCTGTAACACTGATTGTTCTGTAAAGCTGCTTTGAGACAACATCTGTTGTAAAAAGCACTGTATAAATACACTTTGCTTGATTGCTGAACCTTTTAAGGTGGAACGGCGAACAATAAGGCTCAACTTCAGCCTCAGTGATAGTTGAAAGGCATGAAAAGGGATGAGGAGGCCGCCCTGTTTCTGAGCAACTTTGACAGTATTTTTGCTCTTTTACGAACCAATAGGTCAGTATTGTTTTGCCCCATTTGCTAAGCTTTGTGATAGCAACTTGTTCATAGCAGCAATTCTACTGACAGTTACAGTTACAGTTACAGTTACAGCGCTACATCGCTCAGTGTAGTTGTTCGATCTAACGTTATACGACAGTCTTTGTCCATTAAATGTTTCTGCATCTTTATATGACCATTAACAAGTTTGCCAGTCCAGCGTTGTTCGCCTCGGCAATGCACGTCCATTAATTTTGGTGTGGTGGAGCTTCTGAAGGAGCACTGATATGATGGGTGTGTTTGTTTTGCTGTTGAGTTCAAAAATCCAGAAACATACACTGCACCTTTAAAGTAGCTAGAAAGTTGCCAGAAGACATAATTTAAATATATTATTAAGTATATAGATACATATATAGTCAAATTACATGAGACGGAGATGGAGAGATCAAAAGGTGAGGTAGTTATGGAGTGGAGTTTCAACTCACAACAGGAATAGAAAATCTCCCCCAGTGTGTGTGTGTGTGTGTGTGTGTAACTCTCACTGGCCATCAGACACCCACAGTGAGAGAGAAATTCTCCCAGAGTGTATCGTGTCAGAATAATAATAATCACCCTGTGTGTCTCTGAGCTCAGCTGGAGGTGTGTGTTACACTCACACAGTAACAAAACTCACACACACCCACACACACACCCACACACACACACACACACACACACACCCACAGGAAAGTCCACTAACTTCAACATCATTCTGAAAGACTGAGGAACCTTTCTGAAGTTAAAAAACAGACTCTGTTGATTTTGCTACTACATGTTCCCGAACACATTCATCATAATTCATCATAATTCATCATATCATAGCAATTAACCTCTTAATCAGAAGACTAATTACTCAGTTATTAATCTGAAGACATTCAGTCTTTACTTATACACAGTAACTACCATGAAACCGATTTGTAACTTGTTTAGGCTTAAGTCTGAGGAGCTGAATTGTAGAGCCACATTTCGATGACATCACTGTGCACCAGTAGGCAGGCCAAAACAATATTAGCCAATAACATCTTGTTTCTCATCAACACTCTCACCATTGATGGTGTTCATGTTTATTTCTATTTATTAAATTCTTACTCTCTTAAAAGAGGGTTCTTCAAGGGTTCTTTAGTAGGCAGCGGGTTATACAATTTAGATGGTTCAACCTACATTTAGACGCTGGTTCTGTATAGAACCATGAACACTCAAGGAACCACTTGCAGATTTTTTCAGATTGATATAGGTGTAGATTGATGTTGCATATGGCTGCGTATAGAACGTGCTTGAAAATGGTTCTGTATAGCACCAAAAAAGCTCTTCTATTGTTACAGAGAAAGCTTTAAGCATTCAAGCGGTTCTTTGAGTGTGCATGGTTCTACATAGAACCATTGTCTGTGCTAAAGAACCCCGGAAGAACCATCATTTTTGAAAAGTGCATCTTTTTTGTTACTTTGTCGGTAAGACTGAAATATGTAAATGAGCTCCTTATAATGTCAGCATTAATGGGCGGAGCTAAACTGCTGTAGGCTGAATAGGCGGATATGTCCATGTGTTGGTTTTGTGGCCTGATTTCCACGTATAGGTTGAGAGGCCTTGAAAATGAATGGTACATTTGTTCTCCCATTATATGGGCCCTTTAAAGGCTTTATCTTAGAACCATATGTCAAAGTCAGGAGCCATTTAGGAACCTTTACTTCAACAAAGCCATTTGAGTTTAATGCCGTTGTGCGTCTCCTGCTGTTACAGAAAGCTTTTCCTCCTCATTAACTCCTCCAGCACTTCTCCTGAGCTTCTGGACCTGCTCCCAACTTTCTTTTAACAAGAAATGTTAGATATTTTGGTAACACTTTATTTGGAAAGTCCACTTTTGATGCTTTGTAGATTTATTCTTTCAAATAAATATCTCCTAAATAGACCATCATTGTCTTTGACTCGAAACTGGGCTCTAATCGAATTTGGAACCATCAGCCAACTGTGTTTGCATCCTCATCCATGCAGTGAAGCACCCACATACATTCACACTAGTGAACACACACACACACACACACACTAGGGGGCAGTGAGCACACTTGCCCAGAGCGGTGGGCAGCCCTACCCATGCCGCCCAGGGAGCAATCGGGGGTTAGGGGTCTTGCACAAGGGCACTTTACTCATGAGGACCTGTCAGCCGAGGGGATTGAACCAGCAACCTTCTGGTCACAGGGCTGGTTCCTTAGCCTCCAGCCCACGAATGCCAACCCAAAACCCAAACCCAACCCTCACCCTGGCCTTAATCCTAACCCTGGTCCAAATCCTAATCTCAAACTCATCACTGCTTAGACTCAACAAAGTTTCAACAGACAGTTTGTTCACAATTTGAACATCTGTAGATGGTCTACAGGGGACGATCCCAAAGAAGTGAGACCCATATTTTTCCTACGTTTAACATGTTTAACCTTGATATGACACTTTATGCAAGTAAAATGTCCATAAATAGGTTAAATATTCAAATAATATTCGTATAACTGTCCTACAACGGGAAATGTAGATATTTTCTCTGTGTTTAATATGCTCTCACTTACCAAGATATCACTTTCTGCAGTGTAGTGTTGGACTGGATTATGGATTACGCTGGCAGGGATTGGCAGGGGCAAGTGACCAAGGGCTTATGTTGATCTGAATTGGAACAGAGCCATTCGCTCTCTCCAATCACTGCTGTGTTTAGTTTGATGGAGCGCCAGAAGCACACTTCAGTGTGTGTGTGTGTGTGTGTGTGTGTGTGTGTGTGTGTGTGAACTCATAGGGAAAGCAGGTCTGACCCTCAGGACCAGCTCCCCACTCTGTAAAGGGCTTAGAAGATTCTTATTATCATGGCTTTTTAAATGAAGTCTCAGCACAAAATCACCAACTTTTTGTGTTTTTAACTTTTTTTGAAATGCTGCTTTTAACATTGTGTGAAAATGTTGTGATAAATAAACCAACAGAAATGGCCTAAAATCACTTGAAACAAATAATCTCTGCATTTACATCCATTAAAAGTTGAGGACACTTTTTCCTACATGGACTGTATGGACAAAAATATTGGGACACCTTTTAATCACTGAATTCAGGTGTCTGATTCAGTCTCATTGGCCCAGGTGTATGAAATTGTGCTCCTAGCCTTGCAGCCTGACTTTACACTGGGTCTGGGTTTGGTGGATGCCAGGAGAACGTTACCTGCCTGACTGCACTGTGCCAGCTGTAAAGTTTGGTGGAGGGGGGATGATGACAGGGGGTTGTGTTTCAGCGGTTGGCTAGAACCCTTAATTCTAGTAAAAGGAACTCTTAATGCTTCAGCACCAAGAGATTTTAGACAAGTGTACGCTTCCAACTTGGAGAAGAGGTTTGGGGAAGAGCCTTTCCTGTTCCAGCCTGACTGAGCCCCAGCGCACAAAGCAGCTCCATAAAGGCCTTGCTGGGTGAGTTTAGTATGGAGAAACTTGATTGGCCATCACAGAGCCCTGACCTCAACTCCACTGAACACCTTTGGGATGAACTGGAACTGAAATTGTCTGAAATCAGTGTCTGACCTCACAATGCTCTTCTGGATGAATGGGCGAAAATTCCCAAAGACACTCTCCAACATCTTGTAAAAAGCTTCCCAGAAGAGTGGAAGCTGTTTTAACTGCAAATGAGGACCAACTCCATATTAATGCGAATGGATTTAGAAAGGGATTCATGAAAGATCCAGTGGATGTGATGTGTAGGTGTCCCAATTCTTTTGTCCATAGAGCGTGCTTGTTTGTATACATACACTATATAGAAGCACAAAAATATATAGGACAAATGACTACATATGCGTACTTGTTATGTCTGTTATTATGTATGTATGTATGTACTATATACAATACATATTTTATATATTGTTATTATTATTATTGTGATAGATACTTATTTATAATACATTGAGCATATTATTATAATAATGTATAGGTACTTACATTTCTACAACATTGTGGGACATATATGTGAGTCCAGGTCCTGACAATGGACAAAAACACATGTGTGTATGTGTGTTTTGGCCTTTACCACAACTCTCTCTAGAGAGGAGAAACGCTGTCAGACTCTCCAGTCAGGAGAACACAGTTCACACAGCCTCACGGGGCGGTGGGGGCGGTGGTGGTGGTGGTGAAGGGGGGGCGACACACACACACACACACGCTTTTACACTCAGGAGGGAAGACCTTTCTGGCGCGCGACGCTGAATCGCTCCCCCAAAGCGAACCTTTCTCTGACAGCATGACAGTTCCAGCGCAGGCAGCGCTCACATATGCATATTAGTGTGTATGTGTGGTAAAGCTTTAAGCTGGTTTCACGCTGAGGCAGAGCCAGAGCACGCAGGTGCTGGCACACACAGGTGAGAACCTGCCAGCCGTGCCGCCGACGCTTAATCTGCCAGTGCACTCAGCCTTATCACACTGTCCCCTCGCTAACACATGGCTGCTGTCCTGCTGCATTTCTCTGTGCGTTTGTGAGACTGTAAATATTCCACCAGATTGACCCCAATACTGGGTCACCTGCTGGGCTCTTATCACAATAACAGCTGCTTTAGCAGGGCACCGGTCTATTTCCTCATGGCAGTGGGAGGGGTGGAGCTAGTGTCAGCTTCAGAAGCTCTGTCCACAGATATTATTACACATTATTCATAATATTATTTATTATTGGTGTGTATTTTGTATTCCATATATGTGGCAAATTGTCAGGCTATTTTTCTCATTTTTAATTTTTTTTTTACATGATTTTAAAAAAGCTGTCCAAATTTCATGATGAATGGGCCAACAGAAGGGGTCCGAAATGATTTGGAAATAATCTCTCCGTTAACTTCCATTAAAAGTTAAAAACTTGTTTCCTTGTCCTGTAAAGTTTCCAACATCGTGTATATATATATATATATATATATATATATATATGTATATATATATATATATATATATATATATATATATATATATATATATATATATATATATATATATATATATATATACACTGCTCAAAAAAATAAAGGGAACACTCCAATAACACATCCTAGATCTGAGTGAATGAAATATTCTCATTGAAAACTTTGTCCTGTACAAAGTTGAATGTGCTGACAACAAAATCTCAAAAATCATCAATGGAAATCAAATGTATTAACCAGTGGAGGCCTGGATTTGGAGTCACACACAAAATTAAAGTGAAAAACACACGACAGGCTGATCCAACTTTGATGTGATGTCCTTAAAACAAGTCAAAATGAGGCTCAGTGTTGTGTGTGGCCTCCACGTGCCTGTATGACCTCCCTACAACGCCTGGGCAGCTCCTGATGATGTGGCGGATGGTCTCCTGAGGGATCTCCTCCCAGACCTGGACTAAAGCATCCGCAAACTCCTGGACAGTCTGAGGTGCAACGTGGCGTTGGTGGATGGAGCGAGACATGATGTCCCAGATGTGCTCAATCAGATTCAGGTCTGGGGAACGGGCGGGCCGGTCCATAGCTTCAATGCCTTCATCTTGCAGGACCTGCTGACACACTGAGCCACATGAGGTCTAGCATTGTCCTGCATTAGGAGGAACCCAGGGCCAACCACACCAGCATATGGTCTCACAAGGGGTCTGAGGATCTCATCTCGGTACCTAATGGCAGTCAGGCTATCTCTGGCGAGCACATGGTGGGCTGAGTGGCCCTCCAAAGAAATGCCACCCTACACCATTACTGACCCACTGCCAAACCGGTCATGCTGAAGGATGTTGCAGGCAGCAGATCGCTCTCCACGGCGTCTCCAGACTCTGTCACGTCTGTCACATGTGCTCAGTGTGAACCTGCTTTCATCTGTGAAGATCACAGGGCGCCAGTGGCGAATTTGCCAATCCTGGTGTTCTCTGTAGTGGTCTTGCTGCTGGGTTGTTGCCCTCCTACGGCCTCCTCCACGTCTCCTGGTGTACTGGCCTGTCTCCTGGTAGCACCTCCAGCCTCTGGACATTACGCTGACAGACACAGCAAACCTTCTTGCCACAGCTCACATTGATGTGCCATCCTGGATGAGCTGCACTACCTGAGCCACTTGTGTGGGTTGTAGAGTCCGTCTCCTGCTACCACGAGTGTGAAAGACCACCAACATTCAAAAGTGACCAAAACATCAGCCAGAAAGCAGAAAGGTGCTGAGAAGTGGTCTGTGGTCCCACCTGCAGAACCACTCCTTTACTGAGTGTGTCTTGCTAATTGCCAATAATTTCCACCTGTTGTCTGTTCCATTTGAACAACAGCTGTGAAATTGTGAAGTGTTGCTTCCTAAGTGGACAGTTTGACTTGCGGTTATATTGTGTTGTTTAAGTGTTCCCTTTATTTTTTTGAGCAGTGTATATATATATAATATAATATATATCGGTGCTGTCGGAATGAAAACATGTAATTATTATATGTCTCAAATGTTTAATAAACAGGCCCCTCAGAGAAAGATATTGAACAATATGGTCTTAAAAAATATAAACAGAATGAAATGAGAAATGTTTTTTAACCATTCAGAAGGTATTAAACACCATGTCCTCTGTGTTTGCCAGGATTTGTTTGGCTGAATTTGTGCTGGAATGAGATCCAGCACCTATTTTAGTGGATCCGGAGATGTAGGAGGAAGCATCATAATAATATTTTCAACAAGCAGCTCAAAATATATATTATAACAACTGCAAAGTAGTGCTGTATCAGCTCGAGGCACACACTTTCAGCTCCTCATCAAGATCTCTGTCACATTAGGGCACAAAAATCAGGTTCGTGCCACTTCAGCCAGGTAAACGCAGACTTACACTAGTGTCAGCATTTTAAGCACGGTGAGTGATGACACACTCCGGACTCTCGGACAGCAGGCAGTAAGTCTGGCTTGCAGTGCCAAGTCCAGCTAAAAAGACCTCATGAACAGGTAGTTTAACCTCCTTGTCACGATTGGCCCCTCCCAGTCCTGTCCATGTGCTTGTGTTTACCCTCCAGTCCTGTCCATGTGCTTTTGTTTTCATTGAGTTCTTCCCGGTCCTGCCCCCTTGTTTCTTGACTCCGCCCTTGATTGTTCTCACCTGTGTATTGTTTACCCTCGTTGTTTCCCTGTATTTAAGCCCTGCGTTTTCCCCTGTGAGTTTGCTGGTCTTTGTATTGTTTGAAGTCTATTGTATTGTTTGATGTTGTATCTACTGGCCTCTGTTGTTTTTTTCTGTTCTCTGTTGTTGTGCTTATCCTGTTCCTTTTTGTCATGTCTGTCCCTTGTTCTCTCTGTGTTGGCTCGTTTACCCTGGACTGTCTAGACCCTGAGAATGGATTTGCCCTTAATAAATCTCGCTTCTCTCAGCTTGTGCATCCGCCTCATCACCGGCAAAGACAGAACGTCACCTGTTGACAAAACATCAAGCAAGACCAGTAAGCCAGCTAATAAACTGTTACTAGTCCAACAGGAAGAAGGCCAGCTCAGCATCTGTACTACATCCTCTTTTAGCTCTACCAACAAGTAAAAGCTATCGGAGATTTACTCCTTACTACTCTCCTTACTACTTCGTTCAGCCTCTCTCTTTTTCTCTTCGACGGGGTCTTCATCGGTCTCTTCGCAGCCTCTGCCATGATGTCCACGCTGGGAATCCTGAGCGGCTTCTTCTTATAGCTGCAGAGTTGCTGTTTGACATGGTCAGGTGTTGCTGGTGATAAGTCTTGCGCCGCTCCTCCAAAGTTACATAGCACTACAGCAGGCATACCAGCCTGGAGTGGCAACGACAGAGACCCCATTTTCACTACTGTAAGTCAATAGTGACCCCTCGTTGCCGTATGAAGGCTAAAGCAGAGAGCTAATAGCAGGTTATCATATGTGTGTTTGTGCTGTATTTCTGGGTTGTGGGATGTTAGAGCTGGCTTTTCTCACTCTTCTCACTCTTCTCACTACTGATGACAGGTTCCTCTGAGTGATCTAGTGAATCACGTCACTATTTGTAACCCTTTGTTTGTAATATAAAGGCTAAAAACAGCATTATAACAGTTTTATATGTGTATGAGAGGCTGGCCGCCTCCTGAGTTACAAAGTGGTATTACAAGACCGGATGTGCCGGGCCTAGTTGGATCATCTAGTTGGACATCTTTCATATATCATCACAGCTGATTTCATTTGGGAAAGTTTTAAACTTTCTCCTTTCAGGCTAAAATGTTCCAGTAACACTTTCTATGAATGTCAGATTTGTAAGCATCCATAAACACATTCATAACATGTTATAATGCATTCATAAGGCATTATAAACATGGTTATAAATATTTATAAAAGTGAATTACAGTGCATTACACCATAGCCATGTTTATAATACATTATGAATTTTAATATAATGCATTATAAGTAGTGTTAATAACATGTTATACAATGTGCTTTTCCTAACCAGTGTACAAAAACTCTGACATTTGAAGCCTGTAATGAGCTTTATTGTGTATTTTTTAGAGTTTCAGGCTTTAGTCCAGTACGCTTCACTTTACGTAGAACGGACAAATACAGCTTATGAGCTCTTATAATTTGTTATGAACAGTACTTATAATGCATTATGTTAATAATTCATAATGCATAATAAGCATGGTTATAATGTGGAATATATTTTTATAAATATTTATAGATATGGTTATGATGCCTTACGAATGCATTATAACATGTTATGGATGTCTTTATAGATGCTTCCCAAGGTGACATTCACAGAAAGGGTTACCAATTTTTCATGATGTTGCTTTAAGTAGTTAAAATGCAAATACTGGTACATACACACTGTGAGGCAGCGGGAGCATGGCATTTGATGGCGAAGGGTGGGGCATCATAATATATTTTTGATTAAAAATAGTTTTTTATTCTGCATAACAGGAAAAAGATAGCATCATAAATGTGTATATGAATGGAATTCATGCCTTGTTAATAACACTTCACTTTAAGTGAAGACGTTATATTTATTATACGTAGTTTAATAGTTTAGTCTTTCATTCCAGCCACTGAATTAAATCGAGACGATCTCTGGTGATAATCGACGCTACAGTACAGATACAGCAGTCAGTGATTAGGCTCATAACCTCTTTTCCAAAGTGTGAAAAGCCAAATTGGGGTGTTATTTCTGAGTTCGGTGATGGTGATGCTTCAGACGTTGAGCACACAACTCATTCTGTGCACTTTTCAATCAAAAAGCCTGGAATTCATGGAGGCACATTTGTGTCTGTATGTGCCCAAGTCGGTCTGCTCTGAGTGGGCGTGTGAATAGATATGTCTCAGTGAGAATAATTGAGGAGCCCTGAATGAAAGGATTTTAAAGGGATTTGCCCGCCTTGGTGAGTGAAGATGACTAATTTTAGCTTGGATTCCCAGCAATAAAAAAAGCGGGGAACACGTCACGGGATGATGACTCAGCTGAGCTGAATAAGTGAGAGAAACAGAGAGAAAGACGAGACACGACAAAAAGCCGTCCACACTCTCCAGCTCAGAAATGGCAGCATTACATAAATAACGAACGTTAAAATGAGCGTGAATTTAATCTGCAAGGCGACTTCTTCTGACAGACTGAAAAAACAACTCAAAAGGGTTTATTCACTTTGGCTTTCGGGGAGATTTAGAGATTCTAGTCTTTTTTACTGTCCTTTAACTTGTGCTTGTTCTACTTGGTGGAGCACATAAAGTGGCCAGAGTTAAAATGTAAGGTGAGTGTTTCTAATAAACTGACCAGTGAGTTGTAGCATAAGGTGGGTGTTTCTAATAAAGTGGCCAGTGAGTGGAAGCACAGGGTGGGTGTTTCTAATAAAGTGGCCAGTGAGTGGAAGCACAAGGTGTGGGTTTCTAATAAAGTGGCCAGTGAGTGGAAACACAAGGTGTGGGTTTCTAATAAACTGACCAGTGAGTTGTAGCATAAGGTGGGTGTTTCTAATAAAGTGGCCAGTGAGTGGAAGCACAAGGTGGGTGTTTCTAATAAACTGACCAGTGAGTGGAAGCACAGGGTGGGTGTTTCTAATAAAGTGGCCAGTGAGTGGAAGCACAAGGTGGGTGTTTCTAATAAAGTGGCCAGTGAGTGGACGCACAAGGTGGGTGTTTCTAATAAAGTGGCCAGTGAGTGGACGCACAAGGTGGGTGTTTCTAATAAAGTGGCCAGTGAGTGGAAACACAAGGTGGGTGTTTCTAATAAAGTGGCCAGTGAGTGGAAGCACAGGGTGGGTGTTTCTAATAAAGTGGCCAGTGAGAGGACACACAAGGTGGGTGTTTCTAATAAAGTGGCCAGTGAGTGGAAGCACAGGGTGGGTGTTTCTAATAAAGTGGCCAGCGAGTGGAAACACAAGGTGGGTGTTTCTAATAAAGTGGCCAGCGAGTGGAAGCACAAGGTGGGTGTTTCTAATGAAGTGGCCAGTGAGTGGAAGCACAAGGTGGGTGTTGCTTGTGTGAATGTTTCCAATGCACGTTTATCATCACATCAAGGGCTCAAACGTGTGTTCTTATTCAATCACATATTGCAGCTTGCCCACAAATCTATCTGAGTGACCCAAACACAACATGCTCTGTTATCTCTCTGGCCTAAAAGGCTCTTGTAGCTCTTCAAGCTCTATTAGAGTTTAAATGGAGTGAATTTATCTGCTTTCAAGCATCTTTAAATACACTGTTTCATGTGGATAATGGGGCGGAGATTACTGCTCAGCCGCTGTGGCCATTTGCTTTAGAAACAAAGACGAGTAGATCTTTTCTCCAACTGAGAAAACACTGATGATCATCGCATGTCTAACGTTAGACCAGCAGGGTGAGTATGACGTAGCTTCTAATGAAATGAAACAGGGGTTTGGAGCGGTTGCTGTTTTCTCTGGATTCGTTAAGGAGGCACGGCCCGAGGTCAGGACAGGCTGTCTCTGATTTTTGATGCCGTATTGAGTTTTGTGGTCTGTTGTCTTTTAACTACTTGGCGATGTCATCTGACCGGAGGCAAAGCGAGGTTAAGTAGCCATCAGAAGAGTTCCTCATTTCCACTCCATTACAGAGAAGCCATTTCCACAGAACAGAACATTTCCACTTGTTTACATCCATCCAGCATAATCAGGGACAGCAGAGTGTGGGCTATTTTTCATAGCTGGGGCCAGAGTTCATCAACACCCCACCCACTCCTCCTCAAATAGACCCACAATCAAACAAACAACAACTAAACTTCTACTAAAGTCTGGTATCACTGTTATTAATGTTCAAGAATGTAAGCTCAACATCTACATGTTTGTTAAACTTCTCATTAAAAACTTTGTAATTCTCTATCAAAATACCACTCGAATGTTTCGATTCGTTATTTCAAGAGTTTCAGTTTACCATTCAAAAGTTTGAAATTATGATTCCACATGACTGTTCAAATTGGAATTGCTGTTTAAATGCTTAGTATTACAATTTAAAAATACCTGGAATAACTATCCAGACATTTGGACACACTATTCTAATGTTTGGAATCACCGTACAAAAGTTTAGAATCATCATTCAAAGTTTGCAATTATTTTCAAATGTGTGAAACGATTATTCAAACATTTGGAATAGTCATAAAAAAGTTTGGAATCATTATTTAGAAGTTTGGAATCATTGTTAAAAACTTTGGAATCACCATTCAAATGTTTGGAATCACTATTTAAAATCTAAACATTTCAAATCAGTGTTCAAAAGTTTCAAATCACTGTTCAAAAGTTTCAAATCACTGTTCAAAAGTTTCAAATCACTGTTCAAAGGCATCAAATCACTGTTTAAAAGTTTCAAATCAGTGTTCAAAAGTTTCAAATCAGTGTTCAAAAGTTTCAAATTACTGTTTAAAAGTTTAAAATCAGTGTTCAAAAGTTTCAAATCAGTGTTCAAAAGTTTCAAATTACTGTTTAAAAGTTTCAAATCAGTGTTCAAAAGTTTCAAATCAGTGTTCAAAGGCATCAAATCACTGTTTAAAAGTTTCAAATCAGTGTTCAAAAGTTTCAAATCAGTGTTCAAAAGTTTCAAATGACTGTTCAAAGGCATCAAATCACTGTTTAAAAGTTTCAAATCAGTGTTCAAAAGTTTCAAATCAGTGTTTAAAAGTTTCAAATCACTGTTCAAAAGTTTCAAATGATTGTCCAAAAGTTTCAAATCAGTGTTTAAAAGTTTCAAATCAGTGTTCAAAAGTTTCAAATCAGTGTTTAAAAT
>NC_051217.1:45613904-45641404 GCF_015220715.1 Pygocentrus nattereri
GCTTGTTTCTTTTGCTGTAGTTTTGTTTTAATTTCAACATCAAAAGCTTGGATCTTATCTGTGCGAGGGGCCGCAGAAGAACCGAAGAAGAAGACTCTCTATGCTCCACCCATAAACTGAGTCTGTTCTACGGTTTCTCATTAGGCTGAATGAATAAAAAGGTTCTATATTAGAACCATATATAACACTTTCTCCATCAATCTAAAGAACAATTTCACCATGCCAAGAACTCCTTAAGCATGCAAATGGTTCTATATGGTACTTAAAAGTGTTCTTCTTCTGTTATTATGTCAAGCTTATAACAACTGAAGAACCCCTTTTCGTGCTACACTACACTGGCAAAGGTATTCGCTCGTCTGGCTTCACACACATATGAACGTGAGTGACATCCCATTCTTAATCCATAGGGTTTAATATGATGTCGGCCCACCCTTTGCAGCTATAACAGCTTCAGCTCTTCTGGGAAGGCTTTCCACAAGGGTTAGGAGTGTTTATGGGAATTTTTGACCGTTCTTCCAGAAGAGCATTTGTGAGGTCAGACACTGATGTTGGACGAGAAGGCCTGGCTCACAGTCTCCACTCTAATTCATCCCAAAGGTGTTCTATGGGGTTGAGGTCAGGACTCTGTGCAGGCCAGTCAAGTTCTTCCACAACAAAAACTGGCTCATTGATTGGTCACTCCAGAGAACTCGTCTCCACTGCTCTAGAGTCCAGTGGCGGCGCTTTACTCCACTGCATTCCACGCTTTGCATTGCGCTTGGTGATGTAAGGCTTGGATGCAGCTGCTCGGCCATGGAAACCCATTCCATGAAGCTCTCTACGCTGTTCTTGAGCTGATCTGAAGGCCACATGAAGTTTGGAGGTCTGTAGTGATTGACTCTGCAGAAAGTCGGTGACCTCTGCGCACTATGCCCCTCAGCATCCGCTGACCGCTCTGTCATTTTACATGGCCGACCACTTCGTGGCTGAGCTGCTGTCGTTCCCAATCGCTTCCACTTTGTTATAATCCCACTGACAGTGGACTGTGGAATATTTAGTAGTGAGGAAATTTCACGACTGGACTTGCTGCACAGGTGGCGTCCGATCACGGCACCACGCTGGAATTCACTGAGCTCCTGAGAGCGACCCATTCTTTCACTAATGTCTGTAGAAGCAGTCTGCAGGCCGAGGGGCTCGGCTTTATACACCTGTGGCCATGGAAGTGACTGGAACACATAGTGCACATAGAACCCTTCTCAAAAAAGTTCTATATGGAACCATACACAAAACATCGTCCATCAATCTATGTAACTGAAGAGCCCTTTTAGTATGCAAATGTTTCTATATGGCCCCATAAGGGCTCTGCTATTGTCACAATGCCAAACTCGTAACTGTAGAAGAACCCTTTTGGTGCTACATAGAACCCTTTCCCAAATTTTTGTATATGGAACAATATCCAACAAATTCTCCATCAATCTGAAGAACCTTTTCATGAAGTAAAGAACCCTTTAAACATGCAAATGGTTCTTTGAGTGTTCATGGTCCTATATAGCCTCACTGTCTTTACTGAAGAACCCTTAAAGAACCACCTTTTTACAGCTCATGTCCTGTTCCACAGTTTCTCGTTAGGTTGGCCGCTGTTCTGTAAAGCTGGTCTAACACTAAGAGAAGAGTGCTCTACAGAACAGAGCAGAAGGTGGAGGAACCACTTGTGATGTTTATTCCACTCTAAAAGCTTTGATACGTGTGATGGGCTGAATTTGCTGATGTTACAAGTATGTTTACAGACACTCTGACATTATTTATAAATAAATACACAAACAAATCTGCGCTTTTCAGGTTGTAGTACGTGTCGGAGAGGTCAGGCTACCTTTGCAGGCCTGTTACGAAATCTGCTCCTCAGAGAGGAAGCTGATTGTGTTTGGCGCTATAAAGAGGTCACTCGCTCTGCGGGGTCCATTAGAAAGGCTCTCTCTCTCTCTCTCTCTCTCTCTCTCCGTTCTCTCTCTTTTTTACTCGCCGTTCGGAGTGGAGAGCGCACGAGTACGATTAAGGCCAGCCGGAGAGTGTGTGTGTGTGTGTGTGTGTGTGGTTGGAAGTAAGCATGCATATTTCATACTGAGCAGCATTAAAAGCTTCAGGATCACGGCGCCTGGCTTTGTGGCCGATTTACTTTTCTGTCCTACTTTTCCTTTTCTACTTTCGTTCCTCCACTTCTTTCAAAAGGGGCCCTTACGTCACCGCTTTGATGCACAAATACTCGCGCACCCGGTCGTCCGTGCTCTGGAGCGAGAGGGTGCCGAGGATACTGCTAATGGACTCTGCGCTAAAGTTCAAAAGTTTGGAATCGGCGCTTTCAATGATGTAAAGGCAACCTGGTGGGAGATAAATGTATAAAAACGATTCCGCAGCTTCAGAGGCTTAAAAGTGGTGACGAACTGGTAGAGTTAAAAAGATTTAAAAATATCAAGAAATATTTCTAGCATGTTAAGTTATGAAAACAGTGAAAACTGAAAGATAGTTATGATGTATTATTTATCACTTGATAACTCCTTATCATTCTCAAAACAGGTCAGACGAGGCGGACGCATACGCTGAGAGAAGTGAGATTTATTAGGGGCAAATCCATAATCAGGGTCTAACCGGTCCAGGGTCAGAGAGCCAAAACGGAGAGAACGAGGGACAGACATGACGAACAGGAAATACCACGGAGGCCAGAAGATGCAACACTACAGAATAGAAAGACCAGCAAACAACTCGGGAAAAACACAGGGCTTAAATACTAGAACAGGGTTAACAAGACACAGGTGAGAACAATGAAGGGCGGAGTCTAGAAACAAGGGGGCAGAACAGGGAAGAATCAAAACAAGGAAGCACATGGACAAGACTAGAAGGTAAACAAAAGCACATGAATTACTGGGAGGGGCCAATCGTGACAGTATGGAGTTTATAATAAAGCAATAAGAGGCCTTGTGAAGCCTTGTGCCTGTGATTTTATCACGGAGGTGTTATTTGGCACATGGTTGGTTAGTGTAGTGGGTAACACCTCTGCCTTCTGCGCTGTAGACTGGGGTTCAGTCCCCCACCTGGGTAACCACCCTACACTACACCAATAAGAGTCCTTGGGCAAGACTCCCAACACCACCTTGGCCTCCCTGTGTAAAATGATCAAACTGTAGGTCGTTCTGGATAAGAGCATCAGCCAAATGGCGTAAATGAGATGAAGCAGAAACTCCCTTCCCTGTGATACAATCGCAGTAACGCACAGCCTCAAGTCGCTTACTGCTGTTATAAAACAGCGTCCAAAATTGTGAACTTATCATAGTTTAAGTTACTATTAATAATAATCAACATCAATGAGTATTCCGCCAGGAAATTGAGAGTACAGTATCGTTGCCAAGCAACCATGAACCACTGAACGAGAACATTCAGTCTTCCATTGCTGTAAATTGCAGTCATTTTATGATTTTTAAAAACTTTTTGTCATATAACGATGAACCTATGATACGAATCCCTGTTAAATACACTGTTAAAAACATTTTCACTTTCTACGTAAATGAACCCGGTTAATGGGCAGTTTCTACCCACAGGCTGTCAGGCTGTGAAGCTGTGGGTCCGGCACCACCTACCACTTCACTCAGTCACTCCGTCAGCATTATTATCACATCATATCATCTCTGCTATGGACAATAACGCCTTCACACCAAGTCACTTTAAATAACAATAACGCTGAGTCACTTCAGCCACTTTAAAATGTATATTGTCTCTATAATTTGTGGATATTTTTCTATAATTTGTGGATATTTCTCTATATTTTGTGGATATTTCTCTATATTTTGTGGATATTTCTCTATATATTGTGGATATTTTTCTATAATTTGTGGATATTTTTCTATAATTTGTGGATATTTCTCTATATTTTTGGATATTTCTCTATATATTGTGCATATTTTCCTATAATTTGTGGATATTTCTCTATATTTTTGCATATTTCTCTATATTTTGTGGATATTTCTCTATAATTTGTGGATATTTCTCTATAATTTGTGGATATTTCTCTATATTTTTGGATATTTCTCTATATTTTGTGGATATTTCTCTATAATTTGTGGATATTTCTCTATATTTTTGGATATGTCTCTATATTTTGTGGATATTTTTCTATAATTTGTGGATATTTCTCTATATTTTTGCATATTTCTCTATAATTTGTGGATATTTCTCTATATTTTTGCATATTTCTCTATATTTTGTGGATATTTCTCTATAATTTGTGGATATTTCTCTATAATTTGTGGATATTTCTCTATATTTTTGGATATTTCTCTATATTTTGTGGATATTTCTCTATAATTTGTGGATATTTCTCTATATTTTGTGGATATTTCTCTATATATTGTGGATATTTCTCTATAATTTGTGGATATTTCTCTATAATTTGTGGATATTTCTCTATATTTTGTAGATCTTTCTCTATAATTTGTGGACATTTCTCCAAATTTTGTGTATATTGTCTCTATATTTTGTGGACATTTGATATATTTCAATTTTTTAAATATTTTACTTTTACTTATTCACTGTCTGTGGAGCGATTATTTGAGCCTCACCACAAGCATTTCAATGCATAAATGTCCCGACATGTCGTGCAAATGACAAACAAACTTGCACAAATCTTATTTAGCACCAACCCAGCGGCGCCCCTGCTCTCACGCTGGGGCTGAACCTCAAACATCTCCCTGCTCCCTACATAGTGCACTATGTAAGAGTTTACATACCGGATCCTGCAGCCCAACAGAGCAAAATACTGCTAAGAAATGGTCGTTTGGGATTCAGACACATCCACACTCGAGAAATGATGCCCTGTTTGGCTGCAGAGTCTAGAATTGTTACGCTTTCATAGATAAACACTATTTAGGGAGTACAGATCTGTTTGGGATCCAGCCTGGGTTTGACATTTGGAGCATGTAATCCATTCAAGTGACATTTTAGACTGCAGTTTCACAGTTAATCATATAAGTAAGTACTTTCACCTCTGCGTTTAACCATCCCTGCAGTGAAACACCACCAACACACTAATGAACACACACTAGGGGGCAGTGAGAACACCTCAAGGGCACATCAAGGGCACTTTAGTCATGTACTCTCAGCTCAGGGGATTAAACCAGTGACCTTCTGGTTGTCAGCCTTTCAAAAAAACAGGTTCTTACTTCATCAGTATACTCAGACAGAATGAGAGTCAAAGATTATTCCATTAACTATCTTATTTTAGATTTTAACATATGCTGAATATATTATTGTGGTGTGGGCAGAAGAAGAACCACAGGGTGACCGTGATTCTGCTGCAAGAGCTGCTCTTTATTGAACACACCAGTGGTGGGGGGCACATACAGAGCCCCAGACTTGCGGGTGAGGTCATCTCTAGCCACACACTTCACACATTTTTGTTGTTATTGACATAATTTGAAAATGCCTGTTGTCCTTTACATTGTATGTAGATTTTATGATGAATTCAAAATGAGCAGTTTTCAGTTCAGTTTTCAGTTTTCCGTGTGCGTGTTTAACTAGTTTACTGGGCAGTCGTGGGCTGGAGGTTTGCGAACCTTCCCTGTGACCGGAAGGTCGCCGGTTCGATCCCCAGAGCCGACAGTCCATGACTGAGGTGTCCTTGAGCAAGACACCTAACCCCCAACTGCTCCCTGGGCGCTGTGGATAGGGCTGCCCACCGCTCCGGGCAAGTGTGCTCACTGCCCCCTTGTGTGTGTGTGTTGTTTCACTTCATGGATGGGTTAAACGTGGTGGTGAAATTTCCCCGTTGTGGGACTAATAAATATCACTTAAACTGTTAGTGAGCTGTTTCAACATCTCCAGCTAATCTGGCTTTTGATTATCGTTATTTTCATATCCATAGATTTATCACTCTGTAGACCTTAGCTGATGATCCTTTAATTAGTTCGGACTCCCACGTTATCGTGTGTTTGGCTCTCCAACAGCTCTGGACACGTCCTCGAAGTTCAGTCTTGGCAACTATGAAATAGATAAAGTGACACACCTTTCTGTGGTGAGCTGAAGTGATATGAGCGCCTGTATTTCTGAGGTTCGTAATTATAATTATTAATTGATTATTATCTAATTATTATTGATTATTAAGTCAATAGTGGAGCTTGTTTTACCCACTGGAACGTTTGCGCACTTCTGTTTCCTGTGAAAAGGGCCTGTCCTCTAAGCGTGAAGTTGCTCGCTCCTATTTTCACTGAGTTACTGCTCCCTAAATCTGTCTGGCTCTCTGAACCTCCACTGCTGGCGAGCGTTTTGGCAAGGCCGTCTAGGGTGCACCCAAGCTTTGTATCTCTGGTTTCCTGAAGGCTAGAAGAGTGATCCAGGGCTAATAACTTTTAGAATAACAAAGGACGTAAAGTTTCAGGCAAGCAGGCTGCTTCTCTTTCTCAGTTAACTCACTGGGTCGTCTTTTGCAACGTAAGTCATCCTTGCTTGTTCGGTGTCGAGGTCTGCATTCCCGCGGGAATCCTGCTGGACCCATGGGACCCGCCACAGTGTGGGGGACTGGAACTGAAAACCAGTCCTGCGCAGACCTCTAATTTGGTGTAACACTTAGTTTCCTATGGGTTTGTTTCGGTTGCACCGCTTTGACAATCGCCCGGCCCCACACGGCACACTAACACAACAGTTTATGATTGGTCGGTCTGCTTGTCAGACACAGTCTTTTCAAAGCAGGCCATTCTTGGCCACTCTGAGCGACAAAACCCACCAGACTCTCTGGAGACAGTCAGAAATCTGTCTTGAGAAATGAGATCAATTGTAAAGTGCATCAGTGAAATGTTTCCTGTTAAAGAATGTTCTAACTTGGAGATGCAGAGTCGAGAGGGGGTGGGAGCTGGGGGGGTGGGGGGTGGTAAAGACCATGACATACCTGACATGGGGCACCTGCCAGATCCTCTTAGAGAGAGAGAGAGAGAGAGAGAGAGAGAGAGAGAGAGAGAGAGAGAGAGAGAGAGAGAGAGAGAGAGAGAGAGGGTAGAGAAGCTGGCATTTGCATGGTGCCATCTGGAGGCCTTGGGGACTGAGCCATGCCAGGCACTGCCAACAGCGGGCATGTACTGAACACACACACACACACACACACACACACACACACACACACACACACACACACACACACACACACACACACACAGCAGAGAAAGACACAATGAATAAACCTAAATGGCAAGTCATTATCATGAAAGAGGAAGAAACAGACTCTAAGCAGACATTCAGAAAACAAAGAGAATGAGCTCAATGCAGAACATTTCAGCTATAAAGAACCATACACGCTCTCTCTCTCCCTCTCTCTCCCTCTCTCTCTCTCTCTCTCTCTCTCTCCCTCTCTCTCTCTCTGCCTTTCTCCTGTTCTTTCTCTTCCTCCTGGACTAGTTCGGTTCAAGGCTAATTCATAAGCATGACTGTATCAGTGTAATACTGCCACAGCACACTGAATAACACATCATCAAACAGGGTAACAGATTGAGATTCATTTGGCTTCACTGGCAGGAATACCAACTGCTGCCAGTGCAATAAAAGGAACGATTAAAGCTAATAGTGTACAAATATTGTGCACATGGACGATACAGAGGAATGGCTTACTCCCGGGTACAGCAATTATTTATATATTTTGTTGATCACTGACAGCGATCAGTCCTTCAGTTACACTGTAAATCCTCACATAAGGCCTGAGTTATAATTCCACAACAATAATGGTCAAAATCAGACACTTTGCCGACAGTGATCATACACATCAGAGACGGTTGTGATGAAATGATCGGAGCCTTTTGTTCCTGAATCTCTCTCATGGCCACAGTTGACCTTCTTCTAATGGCTACATGACAGTGAACCACGCCACAATGCAAACGCCATCGCAAACTGGCTTTCACGAACGTGACAATCACCATTCAAATTATGCTCAGATATGGAAAATAAAATGTCACGATTGGCCCCTCCCAGACATCCATGTGCTTGTGTTTACTTCCCAGCCATCCACGTGCTTATTGGCTCCGCCCCTGACGGGTTACAGCTGGTTTCCACCTGTGTCGTGTTTTCTGTCATTATCCCTGTTTGTACTTAAGCCCTGAGTTTGCCGCTTGTGTTTGCTGGTCTTTGTACTGTTTGAAGTGTATTGTTTGATGTGTGTTTTCTCCTGCGGTGTTTTGTGTATTCCGGCCTCCGTGGAGTTTCTAGTCTGTGTTTATTCCGTTACGGCTGTTCCCAGTTCTCCACCTGTTGGCTGCCTGACCCTGGACTGTGTGTCCGCCTCTTCATCGCTCCCAAATGTTACAATATGGATATAATGAGGTTTTGACGAAACAGCAGCAAAATATATTTATATTTTTTCCAGTATGTTTAACTGATATCGAAGTATGTTATTATGACTTCTATGAAAACAACAAGAAAACATGCCATTTGCCGTGACTGTGGATAATCAGTGATAGGGAATGATGTGTGATGATGTATTATGATGATATTTTTGAGCTCTGCTTTTCACTGGCGTTACGTTACTGGAGCTGTGGCTGAAGAGTGATCAGAAATTAGTTCAGTGTTTTGGAGGACGTCCTGTTTGAGTGTTAATCAGTGAGTGTCCAGTGCGGTTCTCGGCTCTCCGCTGTAAAAACAGGTAACGTGTTCGGACGCACGGCAAATTACTGCAAGCTGAGTGACCGCTGCGCTCGTGTGTGTTAAACGAAGGATCAAGCGCACCGTCAGCGAGTGTGTGTGCGACTGCTTTGTTCGCTACAGCTTCTCCAAAAACAAATTAAGATGTACTTAACAGTCCTGTGCAAAAGTTTGAGACCCCTTTATTTGTTTAACTTTCAGTCAATAAGAAAATTCATTACTGACCGAAAGGGAGTGGGAAATAACAGCAACGTACTATAATATAAATGTTTTGATGCAGAAAAATTGGAGCAACCAGCAGTAAAATTATGTTTCATTGACTTATAAGTGAAAGGATGCATTTACACATCCTCTCCAGAGAATTCCACACATTTGGGAACAAAATATAAAATGTGCCATAACTTTAGCCGAGGCAGACGTTTTATTACCCCCTCCCCAATTTGTTAAATTCGGCGAGTAAACAGTAATTACACATTAAAATGTCCTGAGGTGTGTCTCCGCACACGGCTGTGTTCGGTGGGTCCCTCTTTCCCTTCATTCCAGCTTCCGTTCTTCTCAGGAGCCTCACTTCCAGCTCCTCAGAGAACCTGCAGACACGCCTCCAAAGCTCAGTCTGAGAAGCTGGTTGATTTTCTGAAGTAATCAAACCCATTCAGTGGTGCTGAGGTCTGGACTCTGGGGCGGTCAGTCCATCGTCGGGCTTCTTTGTCTGATGTGTCCGTCTCCTTTTCTCAGTGAGGTTCTTCTTGATCAGCTACACGTCCTTTCAGACCCACAGCGCTGAGTGGTCTTCTCACAGTGGAAGGACAGAAACGCCTGTGGATGTTTTCAGATCTGAAGCAGCTTGATCTTCTCCCCTCTCTCAGAGATCAAAGCTTTCAGTGCTGTTTATCTGATGAGGGGAGCTTTGGTGTCTGCCAGGTCTTCCAGGTGGTTGCTAGGAGCCACATTTTCTCTGTAGCTCTGTTTGTTCCTCGCGTATTTTGCTTTGACTTTATGCGTCTCGTTTCTAATTTCCTCATAAATATCTATTTCACTAAATGACTGTTTTTGTCAGGAAGTTAAACGAATGAAGGGCCTCTGAGTTTTGCGCAATGCTGCCCCTGGTGGTCACTCAGGCAGAAACATCGGAGAAACAGAAGCAAACAAAAACACTTTGGGGTCAAACTGAGATCAACCCAAAATGCACTGCTTCATCTCTTATGGATGAGGGTCATTCAGAGCTGCTGTGTGTGCAGAGTCTGACCACATCAGCCTAAACGCTCTTCTCACAAAAGCCTTTCTAAAAAGCTTTTTAAAAATCTTAAGACTGACAATAAGAAGTTCATGACCACGTCCTGAGAAGAAGTTCTCAAACGTTCCCTTTAAAATGTCCTACTTTCTTCTTAGGAAAACAGGAATTGTTGTGAATTGTACACTCTTAAAAAGATGCTGCTTCAAGGGTTCTTTAGCAAAGACAGTGGTTCTATATAGAACCATGGACACCCAGAGAACCATTTGCAGGCTTGAATAATTCTGCGCATGGGGAAATGGTTCTTCACATTGATGGGGACTATGTTCTATCTGGCTCCACACAGAACTCTGTATAGTGGCAAAAATGGTTCTTCTATTGTATACAAGCTTGACATTAATGCTATGTAGAACCATTTCACCATGCACAGAACCATTTAAGCCTGCAAATGGTTCCTTGACTGTTCACGGTCATGGTTTATTCACTAAGGAACCCTTGAGGAACCCTCTTTTTTAAGAGTGTACATACGAAGGAGGTTCTTTAATGTGTTCATTGCATGGATAAGTGGTTCTTCAGATTGATGTAGTATATGGTTCTATACAGCACCAATAAGGGTTCTGCTACTATTGCAATGTCAAGCTTGTGCCAACAGAAGAATCCTTTTGGTGCAATAGAAACTTTCTCAAAATTGTTCTCAGTAGTACCATATAGAACACATTGTCCATCAATCTCAAGAACCTTTTCACCAGGCAAAAAATTGAGTTCCTTAAATGTGTTCTTCACATGGTGAAATGGTTCTTCAGATTGATGGAGAATGTGTTGTTTATGGTTCTACATAGTACCAAAAAAGGTTCTTCAAATGTTACGTTCTTCAAATGTTATGTTCTTGTAAGCTCTAAGCTTCTAGCAATAGAAGATTCTCAATAGAACCATATGCACCACATCCTCATTCTAAAGAACCTTTTCACTGTGTAAAGAACCATTTAAGCATGCATTCTTTAAAGTGTTGTTTGCACTTTTAAATGGTTCTCAGATTCATGGAGAATGTATGTTTTATGGCTCTACATAGCACCGGAAATGGTTCTACTAATGTTATAGTGTCAAGCTGGTAATAGAAGAACCCCCTTTAGTGCTCTATAGAAACCAACTCAAAAAAGGTTCTGAACTGAACCATATGCACCATATTCTCAGTCTAAAGAACATTTTTACCATATAAAGAACCTTTCAATCATGCAAATGGTTCTTTGAGTGTTCACAGTTCTGTATAGAACTATGGTCTTTACCAAAGAACCCTTGAAGGGGCAGTCGTGGGCTGGAGGTTAGGGAGCTGGCCCTGTGACCGGAAGGTCGCCGGTTCGATCCCCAGGGCCGACAGCCCATGACTGAGGTGTCCTTGAGCAAGACACCTAACCCCCAACTGCTCCCCGGGCGCCGTGGATTGGGCTGCCCACCGCTCGGGGCAAGTGTGCTCACTGCCCCCTAGTGTGTGTGTGCTCACTAGTGTGTATGTGGTGTTTCACTTCATGGATGGGTTAAGTGTGGAGGTGGAATTTCCCTGGTTGTGGGATCTTTTACCTTTTGTAAGAGCGTAGGATGCCAGCTGCCGCTTTCAAAGAGAAAAGCTAATGAAAAACCGCAGAAATCCTTTGTAAAATGTTTATTCGCTATAATACGACGTGTTTCTACTCCGCAGTTCCAGTCTAGAGGCGTCAGTTTCCATAATGCAGTAATATTTGGCTCCTGTTTCAGCTCCACGACGAGTCCTGTCCCTAATCGGCAAAGAGCGCGACTACGCCAGACCTTTGTGAGGCTGACGACCCACTGGCGACCCGCTAATGCCGTTTGAATCACCAGGCTGGGTTTTCCCGCCTCTGCTCTGCTAGAACACTTCCCCGCTTGTTTCCCTCCTCAAAGCTACTTCGGCTGATTTCATTTCCACTGCCTAATTGAAGCCGCGGAACAGAGCGCTCTTATGAAGGGCTAATTAGTAATGCTGTTCCTGCTAAAAGGTTCGGATTAGCCGTGTCTCTGAAAAAAGGCCAGGGAAGGGGAAAAAAATCAAAGCTCTGCTTTTAGCTCCGACTCATTCTCAGCCTTTCCTCTCAGAAGGCCAGAAAAAAAGAGCTCCAGCAGTCGGCAACTCCAAAGCAGCCTTTTAGCGTTCGGTTCAGCTAACCAGCTACGCGCTAACGGACAGATTCATGGCATTTTAAAGAGCTGCGAGTGGCTGCTTTACGTGCCTGCTCTAATATGTGCAAACAGCATCATGAAAGTTTCTCCCCATCAAAGCACAGAGCCTTTTGTAGCCCGTTGAAGTGCCGTGACCTGTTTAAATGTGTTGGCTTGCGAGAGCGACCCACCTTTCATGGCGCGTTGGGCTTGTCTATTAAGACTCGCCGCGCCGGGGGCCATGCAGGAGTCTAATATTAGCCAGCAAAGTCAACATAATCCCCCTCCGTTTAAATGAGGGCTGGGATTAGCTCATTAGCATAGCTATGTTATCGTAGTGGTTTAATATTCTTGTAATTATGCACATGGGTTTATGACACCGCTGGAGTCCGTTTGAGGAGGAAATGGGTTGAAGACCACCGCGTTCTCCTCGCTTTAATCAACAAATCAACGTTTCTGAGGGTAATTTTCGGAAGCTCGCGGGCACAATGACTCTTCAGCGTCACTATAAAAGTCTTATCGGACATGGTGTCAAGTGGTCTTAATTAAAAGAGGCGAGAGGGAGAGAGAGAGCGAGAGAGAGAGAGAGAGAGAGAGAGAGAGAGAGAGAAAAGCTGAACCCGTTCGCTCTCTGGCTGGCATTTCGGGAGAAAATGGACTGCAGTTATTCACATATTCTTTTATCCAGCAGAGCGTGAAGTCCGTCTTTTCAGCGCGGCCCGTCCTCCTATTCGGGTGAAATGAGCCGGATGTAAATGGCCTTAAAGAGGACAGACTTGGCAGGCGGTTTCCTTGGAGGCCCGCCGTTCGTCTCTGAGGCGACCCACAATCTGGAGAGGAGGTTCTAGTCGAGGATCATTTCTGCTATTTAAAAGTTTTTAAACTAAGGCCAATCAAAGAAACGATTTCATACGGGTCTGTGAAAGTTAATCAATTAACAACATCGTACCACCATAAATGTTTAATGCCACTAGGTTTTAAAACGCATTTTCCTAGTTTACAGAGCGATTTCTCAAAAATTCCACATTATTAAATAATTATTCAGAGGTTTAGTGTAAAGAACCGTTCACAGTGGTGATGATAGGAACCAGACGTCCCTCTAAAAGCTCCTACAGAAAGTTCCTACATGAACTGGTTCTGAATTCACTGCCTGATGACTGAGACGCTGTTTTATGAGAGTTTAGAGAACTTCAACTCCATTCATGGTGGAGGGAGACATGCAGGGCGCTGTGCGGCAAAATAGTCCCCAAAGAAAACTCATTATTCCAGATTTTCCACTGTTTTCCATCATCGGCATTCCATATAAGCTCAGAAGACTCGTGTAGGTTCTCTGGTGGTTCTGGATGGTAAATAAAGTGTCTATATCTGTGCTGTAGTCATGGCGACGCCTGGTTCCCATCACCACCACTGTAAAGACGTCTGAACCATTTCACACCAAACCCTCTGAATCTCTCTGTTTACATCATAAAATGGTGATAAAAATTGGTAGACTTCCCCTTTAATCCTTCAATCTGTCCATAGCTGTACAGTGTCATTGTAGCTCTCCTTCAAATACAGCTTTTAAGTGACTTTTAAACCAACACTCTCAGCCGAATAATCTGGACAGCACTCAATGAGCAGCAAACTAACAAAAGCATCAGCAGAGTAGTGCATGCTGCTCATGTCTGTTCTGTGGAGTTATAGCAAATTGCACTGCTGTTTAAAAAGACAAAAATTTCTGCTAGAAAGACTCAGGAGGCAAGAATGAAGGAGGACGCATTTCTGTATCCTCGATGAAGTTGAAAGATAAAAATTCATTAGAAATTATAAGGCATGGGCTTCGTCCTTGGTCCAGGTCTTGGAGCCTCGAGACCCTTGCTGATCCTGCTGGATAGAGACAGCAGGGGTGGAACCTACCCCTGGACAACGAGACAGGGACCCGCCTGGTGATGTTGGGGAGGAAGGAGGGGAACATCAAAAGGTAAGCACCTGATAGCATCAGAGTAGGTACGTACATTCATTTTAAAGACAGGTGTGGGTCCCTGATAGTTCAGGAGTAATGAATGAATGATGTAGCATTAGAGTCTTCCTGGCAGAACCTTCACTAAAGCTTTTCAAACCATTTCATTTGGGTCCAATTTAAGCAAATAAGACAATCAGTCCTGACTAACTACACAGAATAATGCGACTAATCATCTGACAGCCCTTATTTTATACTGATATGGCTAAGAGATGAAAATACGGGAGGTATTTTGGAAGATTTAATCTATCAATTTCACACTTCACTGTGTTTCGCAATGTAATGCAATTCATAACATAAACGGCACTCTGAGCGTTACAGCAGGAGGCGCTATTTAGAACCTTTTTTTAGTATTCTGTGTATTAGCAGCACACACTCCCTCAACTGTAAACATTATTTTATTAATTATTCTTTCATTATTATTGTTGTTGGAATAATAACAGATGTTCTATGCAGTTCTACAGACAGTTCTACAGAGTTGTACTCTTTCGCCCCTTAGTACTTTATTTAAATGCATTAAAGTAAATGAACACTAAGCACTTCCAGTGTGGATGAAGATGTGCTTTGGATAGCTCCAGCGATTTTCTCTTGAAGTCCCATTTAACCCCTTAAATGGACAGGGTCCACCAGCAGGCCCAAAGCTTTATAACACAGTTCTACACTCACCTGCCACTTTATTAGGTACACTAATGCCTTAATTCTTCGTGGCAGACTTTCAACAAGGTGTTGGAAACGTTCCTCAGAGATTCTGGCTGGTTATTTGAGTTCCTGCTGCCTTTATATCATCAGGAACCAGTCTGCCCATTCTCCTCTGACCTCTCACATCAACAAGGCATTTTCGTCCACACAACTGACCGCTCACTGGATGTTTCCTCTTTTTCTGACCGTTCTCTGTAAACCCTAGAGATGGTTGTGTGTGAAAATCCCAGCAGATCAGCAGTTTCTGAAATACTCAGACCAGCCCGTCTGGCACCAACAACCACGCCACGTTCAACGTCCCTTAAATCCCCTTTCTTCCCCGTTCTGATGCTCGGTCTGCACTTCAGCAGGTCGTCTTGACCACCTCTACACGCCTAAATGCATTGAGTTGCAGCCGTTTGATTGGCTGATTAGTTATTTCTGTTAACAAGCAACTGAAGAATAACGTGGCCAGTGAGTATTTACCATAAGAACAGCTCAGCCAGTTTGCACTGAAGTCCCTGTAGTTGCTCAATAATAAGCAACACTTTTCAATCCCACCTCTGCATTTAACCCATCCATGAAGTCAAATACCACACACACACACACACACACACACACACACACACACACACACACACAGAGTGGTGGGCAGCCCTATCCACGGCACCCAGGGAGCAGGTGTCTTGCTCAAGGACACCTCAGTCATGTACTGTCGGCACTGGGGACTGAACCGGCGACCTTCCGGTGACAGGGCCAGTTCCCGAACCTCCAGCCCACGACTGCCCCAATGGAAACAACCTGGGATTTTAAAAGGTTGAACCAAAGGAACCAAAGGAACCCTTAATTGGGTTCTGATTTAGCAGTTTATGAACTTAAGTCATTGTGATTGGGAGGAAGGGCAGCGCAGAGAGAGCAGGCCTGCGAGAAGCAGTGGGCCCACCTGACTGTGACGCCGCTGCAACAGCAGGCTAATGAGCCGCTCCCACACGCAGCTGAATCTCTACGGTCTGAAATGGCTCAAATGAATCGGTAATCTGCGCCAACATTGGACTCAAAAGCAGAGCCTGCCTGGGCGTCACAGAGAGTTTGGTCATTCCTGAATATCTGATCAATCACAGCGCTAACGGCTGATGCTAACATTGCTACGCTAGCTGCTAGCTGTCAGCACGTGTCCCGTCAAGCCGTCTGTTCTCTCTCTTCTGCGCTCGGATCGTCTTTGATTCGTTTCCATGGCTGCTGGGTTTGGCGTAATGTCCAGAATGGAGCGCAGGACGAGGCGCTGGAAAAAACAGGATCCGTCCGACAGCAGTAGCAGCGGAATTCCCCAGCCGGTCCGAGCGGGATCCGTTCCGACTGAAGGCGCCTGTCTGCCGTTTATTTATCAAACTGACAAGCTAATCGTCAGAGAAACAGCGGCTGCTGTAAAACTCGCCCACGTTTTAATAGCAAAAGACCACGCCTCATTATCTCTGTACCTCAGAGAGAGAGAGAGAGAGAGAGAGAGAGAGAGAGAGAGGAAAAATGAGAAAGATGTGAAGGTAGAAAAAGGGGGAGAGAGAGAGAAGGAGTGTCAGAAAGAAAGAAAACAAATGAATCACAGAAAGTCAGAGAGGGGTATGTAAGAAAAACATAAGAAAAGAGAGTGGGAGAAAGAAAAAGGAAGAGAGGAAAAGAGTGAGAGAAAGAAGAGAAAAAAGAAAGAGCTGGGAATAAGAGACAGGAAGAAAAAGTGAGAGACATGGGAGATAGTGAGAGAAAGAGCGAGTGAACAAGTGAGAGGGTGAGTGAGTGAGTGAGTGAACAAGTGAGAGGGTGAGTGAGTAAGTGAGTGAACGAGTGAGTGACTGAGCGAGTGAATGAGTGAGTGAGTGAGTGAATGAATGAGTGAGCGAGTGAGTGAATGAGTGAGCGAGCGAGTGAGTGAGCGAGTGAGTGAGTGAGCAAGCGAGTGAGTGAATGAGTGAGCGAGTGAGTGAGTGAGTGAGCGAGTGAGTGAGCGAGTGAGTGAGTGAGCGAGTGAGTGAGTGAGCGAGCGAGTGAGCGAGTGAGTGAGCGAGTGAGTGAGCGAGCGAGTGAGCGAGTGAGCGAGTGAGTGAGCGAGTGAATGAGCGAGTGAGTGAGTGAGTGAGTGAGTGAGTGAGTGAGTGAGTGAGCGAGCGAGTGAGGGAGTGAGCGAGCGAGTGAATGAGTGAGTGAGTGAGCGAGTGAGTGAGTGGTCCTCTCAGTGGAGAAACGCTGATGTTGATGGTTTTCGACTCTGTTTCTCTCAAACGAAGCGAGACGCTTAATTTCTCCCGTCTTCTCCTCCGGGACTGATAAATAATTAAGTCCCCATTTTTAATAAAATCAGGATTTCCTTTATTAAGCGTCACACAGTTTCATTAGAATCGTGTTCTATACGGACTGACGTCCCTGGAGCCCGAGGGCCACTAACATACAGCCAGCATACAAATCAAACAGCGAGAGACATCAAACAGCATACAAATCTACCTAAAGTCTCATCTTCTGCTCTTCTTTTCCCAGCATGCATTGCTCAGAGCCAGAGTCACTGCAGAAACCACAGTCAAAATCACTGACATCCAGAGCTGGACGAAGTCCACAAACCCTGTACTGGAGTTAAAGTCGAGACCCCCAAGGTAAAATATTCCTCCAGTAAAAGTAGAAGTTCCTCCCTTTAGACCTCCACTTGAGTAAAAGTACTAAAGTATTTCCCTTCAAATGTACTTAAGTATAAAGTAAAAGTACTAAAAGAGTAATTCTGGCTCTGATGTCCTGTTATCATTTTTATAACCAGACTGGCTTCATGAACTCATTTCAGGTGAAAGTCCTCCAGCGTCTCTCTTGGTAAACCAGTCTTTTAATAGAACGTCATTAATTAGTGACGCTGACGTCTATTAAAATGATCAGAAGCACAAAACACTGAAGGTAAACAGTTTCCATCAGGGAGAACCGAGTGGCTCTGAAATCACTTTTTACACACAAGCAAAGTTTCAGTTTCAGATTTATTTACAACTTAGTTCCAAGTTTAAGTTGAATAAAAACTGGCTTTAAACTCAGGATCACAGATGAGCTCCTTTACTATGTTGATCTGTAGGCGTCTGTTCATAAACATAAACCAGCCCAAACTCATTTACTATAAAATGAAATGGTGTTTGTAGAAATTCAGAAAAAAACACAAAAGTGTTCTTCGGATTGATAGAGAATGGATCTATATGGCACCAAAATGGGCTCTTCTATCGTTCCAAGTTTGACATCATCACACTAGAAGAACCCTGTATGGAGCTGTATAGAATCCTATTAAAGACTTTCACCACGCAAAGAACCAGAGCGTGAAAAGGGTTCACGGTTCTATACAGAACCAACATTTCTTTACTAAATAATCCTGGAAGAACCATCTTTTTTAAGAGTGTAGAAAAGTCTGAAGCGCCGACTCGCACGTGTAGACGGTAAATGAAATGAATGGCATATTTAAATCATTAATGATGTAATTATGCGCATACTTTTAAATACTGATGTGATTTAAAGTGAAGGTTCAGCGAAACGGGAGCTGTGACCGTAGGCGTGTGAGGGTTACTGTGCTGGTCGACCGAGAGGGCTTTAACAGAGGAGAACGCCGAGGGCCCGAGGATCGTGTTACTGCTCACGACGCCAAACTCTTACAGGTTACTGAGTCAGAGAGGCCAGTAATTCCCTGACGTGTGAAGTGATGCCAGCGAAAAAGCGAGTGTGTGCGCAAAGAAATGTAACCTGTCTGGAAAATTCAAAGGTCTGTAACAGGAGAGACCAAAGAGCTTTCACTGAAAAGAGAGATCTCCCTCCAAGGACCTTCAAAGCTCTCGCACTTTCCTCATCAGAAGAGCTTTAAATGAGCATTTCAGTGAAGAAATCTGACTTAAATGGGAATTCCACAAAAAATCCGGCCTAATTAAAGGGTTAAGACATAAACAGAGCGGTTCTGAGCGGTTTGGTGTGAAACGCTCTGTTCTAGATAAACTGACCGAGTCAGAGCTGCTCACAGTGGTCGTGATAGGAACCAGACGTCCCTCTAAAAGCTCCTACAGAAAGTTCCTACATGAACTGGTTCTGAATTCACTGCCTGATGACTGAGACGCTGTTTTATGAGAGTTTAGAGAACTTCAACTCCATTCATGGTGGAGGGAGACATGCAGGGCGCTGTGCGGCAAAATAGTCCCCAAAGAAAACTCATTATTCCAGATTTTCCACTGTTTTCCATCATCAACATTCCAGATAAGCTCAGAAGACTCGTGTAGGTTCTCTGGTGGTTCTGGATGGTAAATAAAGTGTCTATATCTCTGTTGTAGTCATGGAGACGCCTGGTTCCCATCACCACCGCTGTATAGACGACTGGACTGTTTCACACCAAACCCTCTGAATCTCTGAATCACTCGATTATTATGTCAGAATTTTGAAAAAATCTGTGGAATTTCCCTTCGACGTAGTTTCTGACCACTGCTACTGCTGCTTTAAGCCATGCTTTACATACTTTAGTGCCTGAAACCGTGTGAAAATCACAGGAAGACCTAGAGGGCTTTGTTTTCTCACAAAATTAGTCCTATTGTAAACCATAAGATGATTGGCTGATTTACAGTTACTAACATGCAAGGCCTTCAGTCCAGACAGCTGCCGCTACTGCGTTTGGTTATGTTAATGCACTTTAGTCCATGTTTATAGATCACAGTCATACAGCGTCAGAAACCATATAATCCAGTCTGTTAGAGACACTAAACCCCTCCCTGTAGTTTGAGGAGTCAGTGAGATGATACAGGCATGCAGTCAGCAGCATAATTGGTGAAGCTAATCCTTTTTCATTACTTGTCAGCAGTGTTGAGCTGATTATTACACTCAGACCTTCAGTTTTTGGCCATAAATATCAAAATTAAAGCAAAAACTACTGGCTCCCCTGTGGGATTTCTAATAGCATGTTAGCACTAAGCTAACGCTGATGCACACAAACAATTTTTGGGTTTTTGTAGCTTCCTATGCTTTATTGGAAGCTTGTACCAGATCAAATAGCTGATCATCAGTTTCACAGTGAGTCTTTCAGTAAAGAGTCCTGCCGCTGCTGTTTTCCATTCCTAACAACTAACCGGAACCTTAGTTTAGACCACAGTTCATATTCACTAACATATCTTATCTAGAACTTCCAGAAGACTTTCTTTACTCACCGCCCCAAGGCATAATTGGTTGATTTCTCGGTCACGTCCTAATTATGTTGTTAGTTAATCTACCATGTAAGGAAGGCCTTCAGTCCAGCTCCTGAAGTCCTGACCAATGGGAGAGCAGCCTGGCTGTATCTGCACAGGTACTGCAGAGAAGACAATCCTGATTGGACGATTTTCTGCTCAGTGTGTCGAGAGTTTGTCCTCTTTTTTCCCCATCAGAACTTTTAAATGTATGTATAATAATTATATAATCATTATAATAATTATACTGATTAATTTAATTAGAATTTATTTAGCACTCAGCCTAACGAACCACAGTTGTTGTTTCCAGACTAAACTGGTTTGATTCAATCGATAATTTACCAAGTCCTTTAACTGTAGTTTAAGCTACTCCAAGCATGGCTGAGGCCGTTATATTGAGTTTGCTCGAGCTAATCCTGAATCAGCTCCATTATTTCCAATAACGCCATCATGCTAATTCGTCTGTCTCGGGCCTGCTTTAAATTCTCTCCACCACCTCCGTATCAGGTTCCCCTTCACTGCTGGTCATGGCGGGTGAAGGAGAAAAGTCCAATGCGAAGCCTCCTCCAATCAATGAGGCTTGCTGTCCGTGCCAGATAATCGCCCATTAAGCAAACACTCCGAGCAAACGGGCTGCTGCCTTTAATTATTCATGAGCTGGACGAACACATTACACGGAAGCATGGGATACTTCGGGAGGGCGGAGTCTGGAGGACAAATCCACTTTGATCGAGAAGACACCGACCCCCAGCTCTGGAAACTTCTGCCAGAAACCTGCATCGAAGGGGAATTCCACCAGTTTTTCTAAATTTCTGCATAATTAAATGGAAGAGTCCTTCAGAGCTGTGGTTTGGTGTGAAACGCTCTCTTCTAGAGAAACGTACCGAGGCAGAACTGCTCACAGTGGTGGTGATAGGAACCAGACGTCTGAAATTGTAGCTTTTAAAACCTGTTCACAGTGGAGAGTTACATGCAGGGCGCTGCGAGGCAAAATAGTTCCCCCCAAAAAATATATGTTTTTAGATTTATCACTGATTTTCCATCATTAACATTCCATATAAACTTGGTTTGGATAGTAAATAAAATGCCTACATTTGTGTTGCAGACATTATGATATTTTATACATTTTGCTTGCCACCATGATCTCTTTGAAGTGTGTATTGTATTTTTCCTGTTTTTATCTGCTCTGTTTTCCTATTTTAAACTTTGTAAAGCAACCTTGAGTTTGAGAAATGAAGCATATTATTATTACTATTATTATTATTATTATTACTACTACAACATTAGACACATAATGAGTTACAGTTCCATTTGATTCACTCTCTGCATTCGTTTTTGCTTCAAAACAGTAAATATGTAAAACCATAACGGAATATTTTCTCTTCTACTTACAAACACAAATGTGTCTGTACTGAAAGTTTGGCATCTGCACTTACAACACAGATTCTTCGCGTCTTTCAATGAGCTACGAGTCTGAAATAATTGATATTAAATTACAGCATGACTTTATTACCGTTCTGCACAGATGTTTATACACCTGTGCCAAAGACAGGCAGAAAGAAAAGGACGAGAGAGAGAGAGATAGAGAGATAGAGAATGAGAGAGGCTGGCATTCGTTTTCGATCTGCTCCGTCGTCCTTGCCTACAGCGCAGACGTTGTTGGTATCCAATAGCAACCGCTCACCGTTCCTATGGGATGTCTTTCTATCCGTCTCTTTGCAGCCGTCCCCATCGATCACTGACCTCACGCTGAACTCGATTACCCATAATCCCTCTCCACACAGCGCTGCTGACCCAATGCTGTCACCACGGCGACCCGCTGCTGTCACCACGGCGACCCCTGCCCTCAGCATGCCATGCGACATGTGGCATTAATTACAGAAAGGAACACAAACACCACTCACTCCCCGGCCACTTTATCGGAAACCCCGCCGCTGTAGGCTACAGTTAGAGGCTGCAGCTCATCCGTGGATGCACAGTTTAGTTTTGGGCTAGTTGACCTTTACACCTTCATCAGTGGTCGGTTTGTGGTCACAGAGATGCTCTGCACTGACCAGTTATAAATGAGGTAGATGGGGTACAGTAACAGATAGACTACATTCTGTAATTGTACACTTGCGTAGTGGGGGAGTAAGAGAGGTGTTTCCAATAAAGTGGCCAGTTAGTGAAAGTGCAAGGTGGGTGTTTCTAATAAAGTGGCCAGTGAGTGGAAGCACATTGTAGGTGTTTCCAATAAAGTGGCCAATGAGTGGAAGTGCAAGATGGGTGTTTCTAATAAAGTGGCCAGTGAGTGGAAGTACATGGTAGGTGTTTCCAATAAAGTGGCCAATGAGTGGAAGTGCAAGATGGGTGTTTCTAATAAAGTGGCCAGTGAGTGGAAGTACATGGTAGGTGTTTCCAATAAAGTGGCCAATGAGTGGAAGTGCAAGATGGGTGTTTCTAATAAAGTGGCCAGTGAGTGGAAGTACATGGTAGGTGTTTCCAATAAAGTGGCCAATGAGTGAAAGTGCAAGGTGGGTGTTTCTAATAAAGTGGCCAGTGAGTGGAAGTACATGGTAGGTGTTTCCAATAAAGTGGCCAATGAGTGGAAGTGCAAGATGGGTGTTTCTAATAAAGTGGCCAGTGAGACGAAGTACGAGGTAGGTGTTTCCAATAAAGTGGCCAGTGACTGGAAGTACACTGTAGGTGTTTCTAATAAAGTGGCCAGTGACTGGAAGTACACTGTAGGTGTTTCTAATAAAGTGGCCAGTGACTGGAAGTACACTGTAGGTGTTTCTAATAAAGTGGCCCGTTGTGGAAGTACAAGTTTAAGCCACACATACATTAGCGACATGATGTCTCTCTCTCTCTTTATCAGATCACTGATCTTAATTAGAATGACTCTTGTCCTCTCCTCCTCCTCCTCCGTCTCTCCCTCCCTGTCTCTCTTTCTCTCCTGATAAACGAGTGAAGGTTTTGTCTGACCTTGCGGCTGGCGACTCGGTGGGAGGCTGAGTGACCTCCTGCTCTCCTCTTTCATTGTCTGTTTCTCCCACACACACCTTCTTTCTCTTTTTCATGTCATTTCTCTCTTCCTTTCTCCTTTCTTTCATCCTCTCTCTCTCTGACTTCATTGTCCTTTATGGGTGTGGCATATGATTGCATGTTTCATTGCAAGAGATTTAAAATAATCTCTCTCTCTCTCTTCCTCCTCTCATATCTTTGCTTCTCTACTTGAATCTTTTCTTCTCCTTTATCTTCTCTTCTTTTCTCCTTTTTCCCTTTTCTCTTTATTTCTCCTTCTTTTCCTTTTTCTGCTTTTCTGTTCTCATCTCTCCTGATCGCTTCTCTTTTTTCTCCTCCTTTTCTCTTCTCCTCATTTCTGTCCTCTCGTTTCTTCTCTTACTCTTTTCCGTCATCTTCTCTCTTCTCGTCTCCTGAGTGAGTAAATACTCTGACTCTGAGTCTGTCGGACCCTCAGCGTACCCCTCACAGATAGATCACGTGTAAACTGATTGATCTTAACCTGATCGATCAGTGCGCATCAATGAAACAGACTAACCGTGAAAAAAACTGATCAGAAAAATCCTGTGTGTAAATAATGTCCACTCTGATGTCAACAAATCCAAGATGATATTGCTTTTGCTACCAGCCAGCTGTGAAACGCCAGCGAGAGCAGCTCCAGGGAGACGCGCTGACAGCTGCAGCAATTCAGAGGCCTAAAAACAGTCAATAATAAGATTACTTGGGCTTTTAAAGCCGCAGTTTGAGCAAAAATAAAAAAGTCACCAGAAACTTGCCTGAAAGCGGGTGGAGCTGTTATCCCTTAAAGGCAGATGCTGGGTTTGCCAGCTGTGGCTCAGTATCTCTAATATGCTTGATTACGTGGTTTCTGACACTGTACGACTCACTGACACCTACACCATACTGCCAAAAGTATTCGGTCGTCTGGCTTCACACGCATATGTCCTTGAGTGACGTCCCATTCTTAATCCATAGGGTTTAATGTGATGTCGGCCCACCCTTTGCAGCTATAACAGCTTCAGCTCTTCTGGGAAGGCTTTCCACAAGGGTTAGGAGTGTTTATGGGAATTTTTGACCGTTCTTCCAGAAGCACATTTGTGAGGTCAGACGCTGATGTTGGACGAGAAGTCCTGGCTCACAGTCTCCACTCTAATTAATCCCAAAGGGGTTCTATGGGGTTGAGGTCAGGAGTCTGTGCTGGCCAGTCAAGTTCTTCCACACCAAACTGGCTCATCCACGTCTTTTTCGTCTTTTTGGAACAGGAAGGGGCCGTCCCCAAACTGTTCCCACAAAGTTGGGAGCATGAAATTGTCCAAAATTTCTTGGTGCTGAAGCTTTAAGAGCTCCTTTCACTGGAACTGAGGGGCCGAGCCCAACTCCTGAAACACACCCCCACACCATGATCCCCCCTCCACCAAACTTTACACTCGGTACAATGCAGTCAGACAAGTACCGTCTCCTGGCAACCGCCAAACCCAGACTCGTCCATCAGATTTCCAGACGGAGAAGCGTGATTGGTCACTCCAGAGAACTCGTCTCCACTGCTCTAGAGTCCAGTGGCGGCGCTTTACTCCACTGCATTCCACGCTTTGCATTGCGCTTGGTGATGTAAGGCTTGGATGCAGCTGCTCGGCCATGGAAACCCATTCCATGAAGCTCTCTACGCTGTTCTTGAGCTGATCTGAAGGCCACATGAAGTTTGAAGGTCTGTAGTGATTGACTCTGCAGAAAGTCGGTGACCTCTGCGCACTATGCCCCTCAGCATCCGCTGACCGCTCTGTCATTTTACGTGGCCGACCACTTCGTGGCTGAGCTGCTGTCGTTCCCAGTCGCTTCCACTTTGTTATAATCCCACTGACAGTTGACTGTGGAATATTTAGTAGTGAGGAAATTTCACGACTGGACTTGCTGCACAGGTGGCGTCCGATCACGGCACCACGCTGGAATTCACTGAGCTCCTGAGAGCGACCCATTCTTTCACTAATGTCTGTAGAAGCAGTCTGCAGGCCGAGGGGCTCGGCTTTATACACCTGTGGCCATGGAAGTGACTGGAACACCTGGATTTACTGATCTGGATGGGGGAGTGAATACTTTTGGAAATATAGTGTATAATCATGGACTGTAGATGACAATGAATCATACAGTGTCTGAAACCACATAATCAAGTCTGTTAGAGATGCTGAACACCTCCACACAGTTTGTGGCGAGTGTGTGATGATTAAAGTATATTCGTAACACAAATATACAAATATTAATGCTAATAAGCTTCTATTTCTCGTTAGCTGCATTAGCCTCGTAGCTCCAGTACTAAAATTAAAGAAGCAAACTTCAGACACCAAACACCTCTCGGCTGATTGACTATGTTAGGAATGTGCTGGGAGGGACTGTAAAAACTGTATATTTAACTACTGAGCGCTGTAAGGCCTCATACGCAGTCACGATGAGAGAGAGAACATTCTGGGCTGGAGTGGACACTGTGGTCAGCAGGGTGGTCAGTATAAGAGAACATGATGCTCCAAAGCCGGACAACACACCGGGCTACGGCCCACAACCATGGCATGGAGCACACATACAGCTGACCTGTACAGTAACGGTGGGGGAAGTGATGAACTTGTTCACTCCGCTGCCAAATACGGAAGCACTGAGTCTGAGCTCAGCAGGTACAGGTGTGTGAGTCAGTGCTATGCTACTATATTATAACTGATAACATCTACCGCCTGGGTAAATTGCAGATTATATATATAGATATATTTATATCAGTGTTGTCAGAACAAAAGCTCATATCTCAATTTCTATTGTTTTTCAGTTTTTGAGATAAATCGAACATGCCTGTTATTGTTTACACGGTGTGTAAATTTCATGATGAATGGATAAACAGAAACATCCCAAAAGGACTTGGAAAAAATTCTGGCTCCATTGACTTACATTAAAAATTATGATGCTTTTTGCTTCTCCTGTGAAGTTACCATTTTGGCGATACAAGGTTTTGTTCCAACAACAGTGATATGTAAGTAAATAAATAAATAAATACATAACGATGGGAGAAAGGGAAGGGGTGAGAACCCCACCCCCCACCCCCCCACCCCCGCTGTGAAAAACTATTCAAACCTCTCCAGAAAGATGGCCGTGCTGAGATGAAAAGGACAGTTTAATTCATATCGAACAATAATAAGACTTTTCAAAACATTGACAACAATCCAGTTTCTGCTCCCAGTTCTGTAAATCAAACACGTTTTCATCAAAATGAAATTCCATAAATGAAAAAAATGGCAAGTTCAAACGGACAGTTTCTGTGAACTTGTAAATTTGTATACTTTACTAAATTACTGTATTTAGTTGCATATAGTGAGGCAGTCTTTTCAAGTGAACTAAGTATTTGGCGTTTACAGTGGACACAGTGGACCAGAGCTGTGCATAATCAAATTTTCACCATATTCTGAGGGTGTAACTAACATATGCCATGGGCACCAAAAAGCCCACGTGTACTGGCTTGCGGACCACCGCAGTAGAGAAAGGGACGTGACTGTGTGAAACAGGCTGGCCGGCCTGCAGGAACAAACGACAGAAGGGTCCGTCTCCGGCCCGCTCAGGTGAGTTCTGGCCAAACGCCGCTTTCATTTCCTTTCTCTCCCACCTGCAGCTTGCTCACCTGCAGAGACACGTCCTGATACACAGCTGTGCACACACACACACACACACACACACACACACACACACACACGGATACCTGCATTCATGACAATTTAACACTCACACTCTCACTACATTCTGATTTCCCACCTAAACACGAAGTGAGCTTATTTTAAAGCTGCACTGTGTAAGTTCTGGGGATTTGGAGACCTCTCTGGTGGAAATGTGTAACTGCATACAGCGTAAACATTTTGTAGCGTGGGTCGAGCTTCGGCCCTCTTCCCTGAGTGCATGAATTTGACGACTGAAAGAAAATTCAAAGACAACTCTACGTCTAAACTTGGTAATGGACGCATCTTCTGAGGATGTGAGTGAATTGACTACTGTTGCCGTCAAATCTTCATCAGTATAATGAGTTTGAGATCATTTGGGGCCTATTTTGGTTTGGTGCACTCGGTCTTATGATGTCTTATATGTATATACAGGTGAGTGATATGCCAAATCGTATCATGGTACTTTAAGATTTTCACCTGATTCACAATATCGAGTGCCAAGTATAAAAAACACTATAAATAACTGGGATAACTGGGAACACAGTGATTCGGCACTAATCCTGAAACTGAAGCATGGGACTCATTTTGCTCTCTTTATAAAGAAATCTGCAGGTGGTCAGTGTCTACCAGCACTGGCGATATACACGTTCAGAAAGCTCACTGTATTATAATATGACATGATATATCACAATACTGATATACATTGTCATATTGCCCATCCCTACATATTTATTCACATATACTGGACTACTGCACAAGCACATACCCTACATACACTATACATACTGCTATATGAAAAGCTATATAAAATATATAAAAGCTTTCATAACATTCACTATTTATTTATTTATTTATTTATTTATTCTACCTCCAGCTCATTTACACAC
>NC_051217.1:45646067-45653567 GCF_015220715.1 Pygocentrus nattereri
ACTTAGACTTAGACAGACTTATTGTCATTCAGATTTACACTGTACAGTGCTCATTAGAATGAAATTACATTGCATTGGCTCAGAGTAGATCGGGGAGAAAAGAAAAAAAAAGTAATACAATGTAGTGCATATGTAAACATATGTGTATATATATATATATATTTGTATATCAACAGATAAATACATTTAAATATGTATATGTACAGGAGTGTACTGCGCTGGAGCTCCCTGGTATGAAGTAATCAAAAAAAGTTATCGGAGCAGCGTTTTATTTAGAGTCCAGCCGTATTATGGCGTGTGGGCAGAAGCTGCTTTTGAACCTGGCTGTTCTGCTTCGAAGACTTCGGAACCTCCTTCCAGAGGCCAACAGCGAGAACAGTCCGTGGTGGGGGTGGGAGGGGTCTCCGTTTATGTTCTGAGCTCTGGTCAGACAGTGACTTGTCGCAATGTCCTGTATGGGAGGAAGTAAAGTCCCGATATTTCTCTCTGCTGTCCTTACCTTTAAACACTTCAGACGCGACGCTGAGACCAAGCTACCTTCTCGACGAAATGTTCCCGATGGTGTATCTTCATATTTTCAGGGAAAGTGGTGTGGTATTTAAACAAAGCCCTCCTTTTTCTGAGATCTGATCACTGCCTGACTCGTCTGATTACTCAGGCGCGTCTGGATCTGTTAATCGGATCTGCTTTTAAGACTTGTGTGAAAATCTAATGAAGTTTTAGGTCAAATTTATGCAGAATTATAAAAAATTCTAAAACTTTCAAGAATTACTGGACTTGTACGCACACTGCATACTTCACCATAAAGATTGAAATATGTGCCTAACCCTGTATGATATAAGTGCATATATGGATACATATCAGATTTCCATAGGGGATCTGCTGGGCTGGGTTTTCTCTGTTTTCTCTGGGTTTTCTGGGTTTTAGAAAGCAGCGCTAACATCTCACAGCACTGTGATTTCAAAAACCTTTGGAAATGCTAAATTAGCACCGAAAAGCTTCGATCAGCAAACATCACGTACCATCAGGTCTGTTATTATTCTCATCATCTGGGATATTTACTAACTGGGGGGGGGGGTTTGCTCACTGGTCTCCATGGAAACTGCGCTGAAAGTTAATTTTGACTTTGTTTCCATCATCGAGCCATTAAAACCTTCTGAATGATCAACACAGCAGCGCGATGTTTGTGAGGCTAACATAGCTAGCAGGCCGTAAATGCTCTGCGCTCCCACTGATGCAAGTCGAGCACCCTTTGAATGTAAGTGGGCGACTTTAGTCTGGAATCAGGCGTCAGAACGGCCCAAATTCAGCGGATAAATTGGGATTTTCAGCTTCACGTCCACATTAGAGGAGAGACCAGGAATAAAAGGAGCTGCTCTCCAGCAATTTTGTGTTTCATTTGTGCTACACGCTGCTTAATTAACACGGTGACACCGTGTGGGGTCTGATGGAGGGAAGGGAATCTAGCAGAGCGCAGCTCACCAGTGAAGTGGATTCAACTCCTTATTTCATCCCAAGAGCTCTTACTGTGTTAGACGATCAAACAAAACCGCTTCAAACTAACCAGATGAGTGTGTGTGTGTGTGTGTGTGTGTGTGTGTATTTATGTCTTTGTCGGGTTTGAATCCCCCCTTAGCGCAGGTTTGATAGCTGTGAGAACATTTTGAATGAGGAAATTCAGTTTCTACAAATAAATTTTCTACAAATAAATTGCCTTTATATTATTAAAAACAGCTATGAACTTCAGTATACATACATGTGTGCAGTCTCAGGTGAGACCAGAAGAGACCAATATCAAGGCTTCAATGTGAGTCAGATCATGAATATGTTAATTTAGTAACCAGAATTTACATACTTAACATTAATGAGCAAAGCATACCAAAGCCAAACTGGAAAATACACTATTAGCTGCTTAAAATTGGGAAACATGTTACTTCTAGATCAATATTAACAGCTTACGGTTAATATATACTACATACCCCATTCATGCAAAAGTTTTGGCACCCCGAGTCAAATGACACATTTTGTTGATTTTCTAAGTGAACACATCTTTTACAGAAAATTCACTTCAATATGACGTTTTTCTGCAAATATTTGTGCATAAATTCTATTTATTTGCATAATTTAACATATTGGGAGGGATTAAACATACGGCATAAAATGTCACATAAGACTTATGGTAAAAAAAATAATGTACATTTGAGCTCCACATACAAACATCATATCAAAACACAATGAAGATATCAGAAATATTCTACTCTTAACTGTAAAATGTAAATATTAAACTGTATCGCAGTAATATAATGAAAATATTGTATACCTTTAAATATTGTATGCAGATCTGTGCAGGTTCGTATAAAGCCCAGCCCGCTCCCCGAGCGCGTGTGTGCGCCAGTGTGACGGTTCCCGTGGCGACGGGGTGACCATGTTGCGGCACGGTGACATTTCTCTCGGTGACAGTCGCCCTGGGTTACGAGACTGATACGCTGCTGCTCTGCTATATTCAGGTCTGATAAAATCTGTCCCCTCCAGGACTCCTCAGGTCAGAGAGAAGGAACAAAGGAATAAATAAGAGCATATGGATAAAAAGAGAATGAAGAAAGAGAGAGGGGGAGAAAGAGAGCAGAAAGAGAACTCAATGAAGTCAAGAACATGGACCAGAGGCGTGTGTCAGAGACATGCCACAGCGTTCTCCGTCACTGCCTCGCTTATATCGGATATGTAGAATGATGTGTAGTATGTTAGAGTGTGTATGTAGACGTTGGGTGTTGGTGGGTTCAACGCGGATAATAAAGCATTCATAGCACAATAAAATACAGGAATTTCATCATAAACATCGCAAAACATTGGAAAAGGCTGAAACTATGCAATGTAGCTGTAATGTAATGCAAGAGTGCTTAACACTGAAGCATGTAAAGCGTCCATATCCTACATTTTTCGTCTTCTTCTCATTTTTCCCTGAGATATTAGTGCAGGTTTGTCTACCCAAAATTTACTCTTTCACCATTGTTTTCCCACCATTTGTAATCCTTTAGCTGTTTATGTTACTGTCCATTTAACACCAGTTCATGTAAATGACCTCTACTCTGATTGGCTTCCATGTTTCAAGCCTCAGTCAAAAAGCCTCAGAGGGGGAAACACTCCTTATACCTTCAACATTAATGGGTGGAGCCAAACTGCTAGAGGTGGTGGTTTCTGTGACATCACAAAATACAAAGAATTCAAAATCGAGCTGTTTGGGCGGCCGCTTATCTGGACAGTAAACTTTCATTTAATCAGAGAAACACTAAAATTACAGAAGATATAAATAACATTCGTATAATTAGTAGTGGTTTTAAATATGTTAATGTGTTTAACCGTTCCCTGTCCTCTCCTCGAGGAAGCCCAGTGTTAATTGTAGTTATTGTCCAATCTCTAATCAATCTAAACGATTCTTCACCATGTTAAAGTTTTTATATACAACATTTTAAATATTAACCTAGCAGCGAACATTGACTTCAGCTTCACTGACTGTTGAAAGGCCTGAAAAGGGATGAGGAGGCTGCTCTGTTTCTGCTGCTCAGGTGGGCAACATTAACTTCCTTTTTGCTGTTTCACAGCAGCTCAGCACTGTTTTGTGTCGTTTGCTAATGTTTGTAATAGCAGCTGGTTAGCTTCACAGCAGCAACTGTAGCATTTTGCTAAACCACAGTCTAGCTAACGTTAGCTACGTTGCTTGCTGTGCGGTTGGTCACTCATTGTTCAATGTGATGTCACAGAATTTGTCTGTCCAAGGTTTGCGATGGATTTTATGACTATGAAGACCTAAAAAAAACAAGCCCAACTAGCCAAGTGTTGTTGACCTTGGACATGTGCATCCATGGATTCGAGGGGTGGAGTTTCTCAATAGAAGGCTGTGCTTGTTCTGCTGTTGACCAAATATCAACAATTGTTCTACAGAATCACTTACTGCACCTTAAAATCAGGTCTGAAGGAATTGAATGAATCTATGAGATGCTGCAGAAGAAATCTGAAACCAAACATTGCTTTTCAAACCAGCTCACAAATTTTTTTTTTTTTTTCAAAATAAACTAAATAAATAAAATAAACTTCAGTTTTTAGTATCTGGATATATTCTATTAATTTTGCTGCGTGTATCGTAGTAGGAAAACAGTGAAACATAAAATACCTTTGCTTTCCAAAGAAAATGCATAAATTTCCAAAATCATAACTTTACAGCAGAAGGCAAAACATTCTTAAATTTTAATGTAAGTTAATGTAAAGCAGTTTTACTGCAAGCAAATTTAGAGCATTTCTATAGTCTGTTTTTAAGGAAATAACACAATGTAAAGGGGAGGTGCTGTATTTAAATGACATAAAAATATAAAAATAATTTTAAATTGGTTACACTTGTTTTTTGTTTGTTTTATTTTGAAGAGCAATACTATAAAATGTGCCATAGGGTTTGGAAATGCTGTATATGTAACGTGGCGTGAGGAGGCGGACGCATACACTGAGATAAGAGACCTTTATCTTGGGCAAATCCAGGGACGTGGTCATGACAGTCCAGGTTCAAAGATCCAACACGGATAGAATGAGGGACAGACATGACGAAATACAACCAAGACTAAACCCAGAGAGCAAATTAAAACAGAGGCTAGAATAACAAACAGCAAACGATACATCCAACACACAGCCGATCCAACATCAAACACATCAAACAAAGACCAGCCAAAACAAAGGGCTTAAACACAGGAGGGTAAAGCAGGGACAGGTGGAAACACAGGTGGAGACGATCAGGGGCAGAGTCACAAAACAAGGGGCAGGACTGAAAACCAAAACAAAAGCACATGGACAGGACTGGGAAGTAAACAACAGGAGCACATGGAGGAGTGGAAGGAGCCAAGCATGACAATATAATATGTGCAGAATCGTGTTCTGTACAGGATGTGTTGGCAAAATGCCACCCCACTTCCAAAACAGGAGGGATGCTGTGCAGAATGTAAATAAAAATAGAAGGGAATAATAAGTAAATCATGTAAACCATATTTTTAACGGAAAATATTTATATAAACATTTTTTGGAAAATATATGCTCATTTTGAATCTGGTGCAAACAACACATTTAAAAAATGTTGGGTTTGGGGCATTAATGGCGCTTTTACAGATGTGCATATCACCCATGCCATGCACACTTAAGCACCCCTATATTATTAGGAACACTGATAACGAGCTGAGGGGTCTTCAGCCCGGAGGACACAGTGTCCATGATTTCCAAAAGAATTTCAAATGTTGATTCGTCGGACCGCCGGACACTTTTCCACTTCCCCTCAGTCCATTTTAAATGAGCTCAGGCCCAGAGAAGGTGGCAGCGTTTCTGGATCCTGTTTATATTTGGGTTCTTCTTTGTGTTTTAGAGTTTAACAGCGTTTGTGGATGCAGTGATGAACTGTGTTCACAGACAGTGGTTTTCAGAAGTGTTTCTGAGCCCATGCAGTGATTTCCACTACAGAATCATGTCTGTTTTTAATGCAGTGCTGCCTGAGGGCCCAAAGATCACGGCCAGCAGATACTGGTGTTCAGCCTCGTCCCTCACAGACAGAGATTTCTCCAGATCCTCTGAGTCTTTAATGATGTTCTGCACCGTAGACGATGGAAAGCAGAAGCTCTTTGCTGTTTTATGTTGAGGAACGTTCTTCTTGAGTTGTTGTTCTATTTGATGGTCCAGTCTTTCACAGAGTGGTGACCCCTCCTCCTCTTTACTTCTGAAAGACTCCGCCTCTCTGAGAAGCTCTTTATACCCAGTCATGTTACTGACCAGCTGTCAATCAACCACCAGGTGTTTTTTGTAGCATTAAACAACTTTACCAGCCTTTTGTTCCCCCGTCCCAACGTTTTCGGAATGTGTTGCTGGCATCAAATTCAAAATGGGCAAATATTTTCAATAAACAATAAAATTGAACAGATTCAACATCTGTTTTCAAATAAATATATTTATATATTTATATTCCCTTCAATTTGATCATATAACCCAGCAATCTTCATCATATACTAAACAGCACAGCTCTGCAAGGCAAATTACATCGTTCATCACTAATTTCATGTATATTTTAAATGAAATAGCAGCTGTTTTAAGAATAAACATGTAACTGTCCAGGTAAAGCAGCTGGCATGGATCAATACGACCCGTCAACAGCGCATCCGCTGCTAAGTAGTGAACAGAGCACAAATGAAGTCAAAGTAAAGGATCAGCAGGGAGAGAGAGAGAGAGAGATGGAGAAGAGTGGGAGATAGACAGATAGAGCTGAAGGAGAGCAGCAGCTGAGCAGTGTGTGCCCGGCGGGTGTGTGTAGAGGTTAAGTGTGGCTCTTGTTAGTAAATGGGGTGTGTGTGTGTGTGTGTGTGTGTGTGTGTGTGTGTGTGTGAGATCATTAGCTGAAGCTGAAGGTCAGAGTGTGTGTAAGTGTGTGTAACTCTGACAGACTGAGATAAGAGCTCGTTATCACAGGAGCTTTAATAAGAACCTGCACGTCACCACAGCCTGAAGATACAACCACCAAACTTCAGCCTGCGCCGTCTAATTAACCCTTTAAAGCCAACCTGAAAACTTCAACAGATCTCTTCAGTTCGTGTTTCATCATTTCATAACAGTTAAAAGACCATTAAAATGAATGGAAGAAGCCGTTCAGAGGGTTTAGTGTGAAACGGTTCACAGTGGTGGTGATGGGAACCAGGCGTCGCCATGACTACAACACAGATATAGACACTTTATTTACCATCCAGAACCACCAGAGAACCTACACGAGTCTTTTGAGTTTATCTGGAATGTTGATGATGGAAAACAGTGGAAAATCTGGAATAATGAGTTTTCTTTGGGGACTATTTTGCCGCACAGCGCCCTGCATGTCTCCCTCCACCATGAATGGAGTTGAAGTTCTCTAAACTCTCAAAAAACAGCGTCTCAGTCATCAGGCAGTGAATTCAGAACCAGTTCATGTAGGAACTTTCTGTAGGAGCTTTTAGAGAGAGACGTCTGGTTCCCATCACCACCACTGTGAGCAGCTCTGACTCGGTCAGTTTATCTAGAACAGAGAGTTTCACACCAAACCGCTCAGAACGGCTCTCCTGACATGATTTAATGAGGCAAATTTTAAATGACATCAGTTTAATGACTTTTGAAGTTAATTATTCACTCAACGATTCAATGATGTCATCAGTCATACTTCTAAATGAGCTAATGTGTTAATCCTTTAATGCTTAAAACCTAAAAATGACTCGCTTTTATTCTTTAGCATGAAACGGGCTTTTAGTGTTGTCCTTACTTTTACTGTAATGTGACTTTACATTATTTTTATATGAGTTATGGTATTTTTATCTTTATTACTTGTTTTTAATTAATTTAATTTTTGGTTTATTTTGTCTCTTTCACTGTTGCTTCAGTTCACATTGTCAAACATGTTGAGCTGCATTTTAAATATGTGTGAATATGTGTAACACTGAACCGGTTTAAAGTCAGAGCTAA
>NC_051217.1:45661067-45680267 GCF_015220715.1 Pygocentrus nattereri
AGCCAACACCTCGTTCCACCATAAGAATATCATACCCACAGTGAAACATGGTGGTGGTAGTGTGATGGACTGGGGCTGCTTTGCTTCAGCAGGACCTGGATGACTTGTCAAAACTGATGAAACCATGAATTCTGAATATCCTGAAGGAGAATGTCCCCATCAGTTTGTGACCCAAGCTCAGTTGGGTTATGTGGCAGGACAGTAATCCAAAGTACACAAGCATGTCCACCTCTGAATGATGCAAAAGAAACAAGGCTTTGGAGTCACTGAGTCAAAGTCTTGACTTGAACCCTATTGTAATGTTGTGGCAAGACCTTAAAAGGGCAGGTCATGCTCGTAAACCCTCCAGTGTACCCACACACACACACACACACACACACACACACACACACACACACATTTTCTATGATGCTTATCCTTCTGGGTCGCTGGAGCCTGTCCCAGCAGTCACTGGGCAGAAGGCAAGAAACACCCTGGACAGGTCGCCAATCCATAACACAGCAGACACACTCAGGGTCAATTTAACGTGTCCAGTTGGCCTGACTGCATGTCTTTGGACTGTGGGAGGAAACCGGAGAACCCGGAGGAACCCAAATCTCCACACAATCTCCACAAAACTCCTCCACAGGATGTAAAAGACTGATCGCAAAGTCATCACAAACGTTTAACACAGCACAACCAGTTACTGGCTTTAGGGGGACTTTTTTCACACAGGCATTATAGGTTTTGAGCAAATCTTTATCTTGAATGAATAGAATTATCATTTAAAGGCTGTATTTTGTGTTTACTCCTGTTGCTCTTATCTTATATTATATAATATTAGTTGGGTGACCTGAAACATTTACATGTGACAAATTAGCAAAATAGAAGAATTGGGTGAGGGGAAAATACTTTTTCACAGCGTATACATATATAGCAGCAATATATATAATATATATATAAAATATATACCTTGTATCTCCAAAATGGTAACTTTACAGAAGAAGGACAAACCTACTTCACTATGTAAGTCAGTGGAACTAGACTTTTTTTCCCAGTCGTTTTGGGTCGTTTCTGTTGTTCCCTTCATCATGAAATTTACATACAATGTAAAAGACAATAGACATTTTCAAACCTATGACAGAAACTGAAAAATTAAGATACATGATAATGAAAAATGGAGATACAAGGTTTTCTTATGACAGCAGCAATATATACATATATACACACACACACACACACACACACACACATACACACCCCAGTGAGAAATTCTGACCAGTTCACCAAACGTTTGGCCAACGTTTGTAATTATGAGGATCTTGTGACTATTTTGAGCATAAAAACACTTTTTCTCCGAGCTGAACTTAAGAAAAAGCTGTTTTGTTTCGGGCTTGTTCGGCTCACTGCCTGGTCTTTCAGCACAGGCTACTGCTGTTGCCCCGAGAGACGGGGGCGGTGAGAAGCGCTTGACGCAAGACTGAAGGCCAGAGCGCCCTGACAGGACAAACACAGGCAAGGAATGTTTACACTTCTGCTTAGAATGTCCAGAAAAAGAACTTAGGAGGAGAATTAACTGGAGTGAATGGGGGAAGAAGACACCATGGTTGGTTATCAGAGGAGGAGAGGGTTGATTGTTTATTTCTGGTGGAGAAAGCAGGAGGCGCTCTGCCCTCTTCTGTTTTTGTTGTGTAATACTGAATTCACCTGGAATTCGACAATAAGCTGCTGCAGACGATGGCAAAAGTTGGGAAAACTCTTAAAGGATCATTTACCGCTGTGGTTTGTGGAATGCTGTCACTTATAGTGGCTCAATTTTCTGCCATGGCTGAACTGAATTCAATTGCATCAGTGTTCCCTCTAACACCTGAATGCTGGTGCTAACTAACTTGCAGTCTATCAGACATTGACATACTCGTCTGTCTTCACACGCATATGAAATTGAGTGAGATCCCATTCTTAATCCATAGGGTTTAATATGATGCCGGCCCACCCTTTGCAGCTATAACAGCTTCAGCTCTTCTGGGAAGGCTTTCCACAAGGGTTAGGAGTGTTTATGGGAATTTTTGACCGTTCTTCCAGAAGCACATTTGTGAGGTCAGACACTGATGTTGGACGAGAAGGCCTGGCTCACAGTCTCCACTCTAATTCATCCCAAAGGGGTTCTATGGGGTTGAGGTCAGGACTCTGTGCAGGCCAGTCTAGTTATTCCACACCAAACTGGCTCATCCACATCTTTATGGACCTGCTTTGTGCACTGGTGTGCAGTCATGTTGGAGCAGGAAGGGGCCGTCCCCAAACTGTTCCCACAAAGTTGGGAGCGTGAAATTGTCCAAAATCTCTTGGTGCTGAAGCTTTAAGAGTTCCTTTCACTGGAACTAAGGGGCCGAGCCCAACTCCTGAAAAACAACCCCACACCATGATCCCCCCTCCACCAAACTTTACACTCGGCACAATGCAGTCAGACGAGTACCGTCTCCTGGCAACCGCCAAACCCAGACTTGTCCATCAAATTTCCAGATGGAGAAGCGTGATTGGTCACTCCAGAGAACACGTCTCCACTGCTCTAGAGTCCAGTGGCGGCGCTTTACTCCACTGCATTCCACGCTTTGCACTGCGCTTGGTGATGTAAGGCTTGGATGCAGCTGCTCGGCCATGGAAACCCATTCCATGAAGCTCTCTACGCTGTTCTTGAGCTGATCTGAAGGCCACATGAAGTTTGGAGGTCTGTAGTGATTGACTCTGCAGAAAGTCGGTGACCTCTGCGCTCTATGCCCCTCAGCATCCGCTGACCGCTCTGTCATTTTACGTGGCCGACCACTTCGTGGCTGAGCTGCTGTCGTTCCCAATCGCTTCCACTTTGTTATAATCCCACTGACAGTGGACTGTGGAATATTTAGTAGTGAGGAAATTTCACGACTGGACTTGCTGCACAGGTGGCGTCCGATCACGGCACCACGCTGGAACTCACTGAGCTCCTGAGAGCGACCCATTCTTTCACTAATGTCTGTAGAAGCAGTCTGCAGGCCGAGGGGCTCGGCTTCATACACCTGTGGCCATGGAAGTGACTGGAACTCCTGGATTCAGTGATTTGGGGGGTGCTATATCTGCAGTGGAAAACGAAGCAGCTGGTACAAACGCGAGTTGAGCTGACTCGAGTCAAGTCGAGTCATGCCATGCAGTGTAAAAGCGGCTGAACTCTCTGATAGACGTGATTATGTGGTTTCTATCACTGTAACACTGATATCTATAAACATGGACTAAAGTATGGCCAAAATTCAGGCTTTAAGCAGCCACTGTTATTAGCTATGCTAAAGTACTTTAGTCCACGTTTAGGTAACTGAGTCAGAAGTCACTCAATCCAGTGATGATTCAGCTTAGCAGCTGGGACCAAGCTGATTTATAATAATTACAAGCTTCCATTACTTGTTAGCTACATTACTGGGGAAACCACACGCGGGAAACTGTGACATAAGCTTTTCTGTAAATCTTTCGTTTAAAAAAACAGACATTTTCCACTTTTAGTCCACAGTGTGAACTCTGAACACAGCGGCCGCTGATGGACTGTTTTGATGGTGGTGTAGAAAGTTTCTGCTAAAAGCTCTCATGCTAACAGGCCTCTACACGCTGGGCCACTGCGGGGACGGACGCTGGGCTTTCAGACAGATGAAGAGCTGTCTGGCTCAGTGTACATGTAATAGTAGTAGTAATGATCTCTCTTCAGTGTAATGGAGTTCTCTCTCAGATAATTACCGCAGAAAATGGAAGCAATTAATTAATTACAGAAATTATCCCATCTCTTCTGATAAGAACCCTCAAAACACACACGTACTGTGAACACACACACACACACACACAGACTGCAGCACTTCATGGCTGCAACATTTTTGAGTCGTGCTGGTCAAAAAGAAAAAGTGAACTAATTCTCCACAAATGAGTTTCTTGGCCGCTAATGCTCTGCGTTTTTTAATGAAAGTAAACTTCTCCCGATGGCCCAGAGGAAAGAAAAATCCCAACGAAGATCTCCTTCACTTCTCTGTAGTATCTCCTAGACAACAATGAGATCAGATGGAAAGACAAGGGAGACTTTGGTGCAGTCCTCCTGCTGCTCTCCTGAGATCAAGATCTCAGTAACCTCGCATGTGTCTCCTCTTGGGTTTTAGCACAGATCTCAGTAAAGTCTCACTTTGTGCTCAGATTTGCCAAAATACTATTACACTCATTCACTAAAGACAGGCGTCTCAATATGAGCTCAGCCATTTCTCATCTAGGACTAAGAGCCTTTTCAGTTTTAGTACTGTCACGCACCCCTCAGGCTCTGACACGCACTTGACTCCTCTAGGGAATGACTCCTGCCACCTCTGACCTGCCTTCACGCTCCAATCACCGGCCTCACTCTCCTGAATACTGATTTGGGTCACTTGTGTTGTGTGTCATATGACTGATTAGCTTTAGTTTATAAGCCCGGGCTTAGATCAGGACCAGTGTCAAGTATTGTATCGTTTGTTGACCTACTGAGTGTTTTCTTCAGTGGTGGACAGTATCTGAGTAACTGAGTAACTGAGTAACTGAGTAACTGAGTATCTGAGTAACTGAGTAAATGTAATGAGTTTCTGTACTTTAGTATTTTTGGTGTATCTGTACTGAAGTTTCTCCGTTCTGGGCGACTTTTTCCTTTCACTCCACTACATTTCAGAGTCTAATATCCGACTTTTTCCTCCTACATTTTGAGAAATCTGTCGTTCCTTTTGGTTTCTGTGTGTATAAAAACGTAACATGTCAAAACGAAAGAAGCGCAAAGCCAGAGCACCAATCAGGGCCCAGCGGTCACTTTGTTTAGAGCTGGTTTTGACCTGTTGGTCATACCGACCCAGTGCAGCACGCGGTTCAACGTCAGCGCAGCAGCGTAAAACTTTGGGAGAGTCTGTTCAACATAAATGATGAACTAACCTAACTTTGTGTAAATAGAGCTCAATATAGAAATATGTCCACATATGCAGTCGAGACTGACGCGGCTTTTTTCTGAATTTCTACAAACACCAGTTCATTTTATAGTAAATGAGTTTGGGCTGGTTTATGTTTATGAACAGACGCCTACAGATCAACATAGTAAAGGAGCTCATCTGTGATCCTGAGTTTAAAGCCAGTTTTTATTCAACTTAAACTTGGAACTAAGTTGTAAATAAATCTGAAACTGAAACTTTGCTTGTGTGTAAAAAGTGATTTCGTGCTCCGCTGCCTGTGAGTCGGACTGAAATCTGATTTTTGCAGTTTTGCATAGTAGTTTTTGATATTAAGTTACTATTAAGCATTTTGTTTGATCCATGACCCTGTGCATCCTCCACGATTATCTTCCTTGTGGTCACGGATCAAGCACCCCTGCGTGAGGAGGAGTTTCGGTTCTACTGGGAAGAGAAGCTTAGTGAGCTAAAGCTAACCCAGCAGAACCAAAATCTGGACCACCGGTCTGTAGCAGTTCATTCGGTTATCCAACGCCAACTATTGGTCCATGACTTTTTCATCCTGTTAGCTGTAAAATGATTTTAGCTCTGTATGAGGGGCGGAGCAGGCTAGGAGTGTTGGACACAGAGCTGTCAATCAAGGCCACGCCCACATATCTCTCAAATGCACTATATGGACAAAAGTATTGGGACACCTCTTAATCACTGAATTCAGGTGTCTGATTCAGTCTCATTGGCCCAGGTGTATGAAATCGTGCTATTTTCTCCGCGAGCGTCTGATTTCATCTGTGCCATTACAAGTATTTTACCTGGGACCAGCTTATTCACCTTAATAGCTGTTCCTCTAACTTCATGCATGAATTCCTGTTTTATTTGTATAAACCAGCGACTTTGAAGTTTCCTTGATCAAAAAAAAAATCTTTTCTCTTTGGAAGCTCAAAACTGAAGCTCTCTTATTTTGGACGATTGTGCTTGGAAAAGATGAAAATAAGAAGAAAAGGATGACCAGCAACAAGATGGAAGGGTATCAACAGAGCAATAGAGGTCAGGATATCTGGAGAAACACTGTTCATGTGGTCACCAGGAGTCAGATTCAGCTTGACAACACAGTAGTTCCCTTATTAGCCAGCCTAAAAACCACATCATACTAATTCCAACATTGCCGAATCTTCAGTAATGCACTTTTAACATAGCCTGGTAAATAAAATGAATGCAAGGCCTGCACTAACATCGTGGCCGACAGAGTAAAAAGAGAAATCGATCCAAGAAGAAAGAAGCTTTCAAACTGAACGTGATACAGTTTATACTCAAATATGTGAGGCATTTCAGACACAGATTTCTATATGAACTACAGTTATAAACATAGACAGAGCTTTTCTGTTAAGCTTCACGAGTTTTATGTTCATACTCTCGTTAATCTCTCAAATAAACATAAACACCGCCAGGCATTGAGGACAAAGTACCCAAGTAATCAGCAAATTTAGAAGCCCTTCCTGGGATCTGTGTGTCACTAAAATACGCAGCAGTGATTTTCCAGAGGCTGGAACCACTGCTCTAGGGAACATATGGAACACTGCATGAGTGAAAACGAGTCTTTGTTTTATATCTACCTTCCTTCTCTCCATCATGTCTGCAAGCTCTCTGCCTTTACCAGTCATTGTCCCCATGTTCAGAGTCCCTACTCGAACCTCCACACTCCTGCCTTTCCTTCTCTCTCGCTGCCGTCTAACCCGCCTTCCTCCTCTCCTCTCTGATGGTCTTCGACCTACAGTAGTCCAATTTCCACCGGCACCCTGCTGGTCAACAGCACCGGAGGCGGTCGATGTTAACCCGGGCCTCGACCGATCCGGTATGGCAATCATATTCGTGATCTGCAAGATAGTTTTGGCATAAATTTTACGGATGCCCTTCCTGACGCAACCCTCACCATTTATCCGGGCTTGGGACCGGCACCAGAAGTACACAAAGTACACCCCTAATGGCTGGTTTGTTGGGAGTCTTGCCCAAGGACTCCCAAGTGTAGAGTGGCTACCCAGGCGGGGCACTGAACCCCAGTCTCCAGTATAGAAGGCAGGTGTTACCCACTACACTAACCAACCGTTTGACTGTTTTATGATAAACATTTGTATTAGTTTTTACCATTAGTTATTCGTTTTTCAACTGTGCCAAAATGTTCCAACTATTAAAGTGTTTATTATGCTACTGTTAATATTGTTAAAACAGGGTCAGTATCAGAGCAGGATAATCAAAACAAGAGAGACATCCAGAGATAAACCAAAAACCAGTCCAAGATCAAAAACCAAGAGAACAAAAAAATACAGAGCAATCAGAGCAAAAAGGGCAGGTCAGCGACTGGTCAAACACAGAAACAGACCACTCAGTAAACAACGGAAGGAGTTATCAATACTTCACAAACAACTGAACTAAAGCCCAGGCTTTTATAGCGTTGGAATCAATGTTCATTGGAGGGTCATGTGGTCTCATGACTGGCTTATGGGAGTTGAAGTCCTCTAGACCAAGGGGGTCCAATCTCATCCACAAGGGGCCAGTGGGCCCTTTTCCAGCAAAACAGGAGATCATCTGATCACTCATTTGACGAATGGAGCCAACTGATGAAACAAGTGGAATCAGGTGAGCTCCGATTTGTTTGGAGCGAAGACCTGCAGCCACCCCGGCCCTTTGTGGGTAAGTTTGGACACCCCTGCTCTAGACCGTCCATGAAGTGATCCTGCAGGGGAAAGCGAACAGGCCTGAGGAGGCGTCCACAGCAGGAGGTGAAACTCTGCCGCTTGTTTTTACCTTTACTGTTTTTTTTTTAACACATTACAAAATCCAAATAAACAAATTGTGTCGTGTCTGTTGTCCATATTTCTAGCAGACAACTGCATGTCACCAAATATCGATTTGTCTTTGTTTAATCATGGGGTTAAAAAAGAAGCGGAAAGTAATCAGATTATAATCGCAGAAAATCAGAAATGGCAACTTTACAAGAGAAATAAAAAATACTCTTCACTTCTAATGCAAGTCAATGGAACCAGACATTTCCCCAAGTCATTTTGGGCTCTTTCTTTTGGTCCATTCATCATGAAATTTACGCATTAAGGTAAAAGACAACAGGTATTTTTAAATTACGACAAAAACTGAAACATGGTAAACATGGAGATTTTGGCGGTTTTGTTCTCACAGAGGCCATATGTCGCATTAATATAGTAATCTTATTAGGTTATAAATTACATATGTAAAGATTTGGTCAGTAATCTGCACCAGATTACTTAAAGAAACACGGTCATTTTTTCCTTACGGTCTTTAACGTCTTTGTCGTTGTTACTGTCAGCAGTAACTTCTGCTGTAAAAACACGTCCCATGTTAATTTCTGACCCTCTGACTGTTGCTGTCCGTAATGGATGCTCTGCCTGATTATATGCAGGAGAAATCACTGGAGTACAGACTAATGTATGAGCTAATATATGGACTAATATACAGAGTAATATATGAGCGGAGAGACTTGGTGTAATTCCCAGTGTGATCATGGTGTTTAGAAAGCGGTAAAATATGTTACTCATAAAAACGCTGAGAGTCGTCCGCCGAGCTGTAAAAGCAGGCAATTATTACAGCTCTAATAAAACCCCAGTGTGTGTGTGTGTGTGTGCGCCCACTCCTCAAACCGCCTCGGTTCATATCAGAAAACCACAACACACACACACACACACACACACACACACACACACACACACACACACACACACACACACACACACGAACAACACTACGATCAGCCACCACACCATAAAATCACTCCAACAGCAAAACCACCAGCTCACACCTGATACCCTGCAGCGCTACTTCACAGCTGACTAATTACGTCTGTCAAACTGAGCTAGATTATTCACTACACTCGGTTCTTCAAGGGTTCTTTAGTAAAGAAAATGGTTCTATACAGAACCATGAACACTCAAAGAACCCTTTGCATTATTAAAAGCATCTTTGCATGCTGAAATGTGTTGCATATGGTGCTATATAGCACCAAAAAAGGGTTCTTCTATTGCTACAAGTTTGACATCGTCACAATAGAAGAACCCTTTTCAAAAAGATTCCCTATAAGTTAAGTGATACTTTTTCGATCCCACAAACAGGGAAATTCCACCTCCGCATTTAACCCATCCATGAAGTGAAACACCACATACACACTAATGAACACACACTAGGGGGCAGTGAGCACACTTGCCCGGAGCGGTGGGCAGCCCTATCCACAGCGCCCGGGGAGCAGTTGGGGGTTAGGTGTCTTGCTCAAGGACACCTCAGTCATGGACTGTCAGCCCTGGGGATCGAACCGGCGACCTTCCGGTCACAGGGCCAGATCCCTAACCTCCAGCCCACAACTGGCCCATAGAACCTTCTACAGCACATTCACCATCAATCTGAAGAACACTTTCATTATTCAAAGAACAATTATTCATACAGTGGGTTCTTTGAGTGCTTATGTTTCTGTATAGAACCGTTTTCTTTACTAATGAACCCTTGAAGAACCATCTTTTGGAAGAATGTGCAACACATTCTCCAACAATCTGAAGGACCATTTCACCATGCAAAGAACCATTTAAGCATGGTGCTCTGAGTGTTCATGGCTCTATACAGTACCATTGGCTTATTTACTAAAGGACCCTTGAAGAACCATCTTTTTTGGGAGTGTAGAAGAACCTGTTTTGGTTCTTTCAAAAAGGTTCCATACTGAACCCTGTACAACACATTTTCTATCAATCTGGAGAATTTTTTTTACCATGCAAAGACCAGTTTAAGCATGAAATGATTCTAGATAGGACTCAACAGAACCATTTATTTTACTAAAGAATCCTTGAAGATCCGTGTTTTTAAAAAGAGTACTTTACTTAGTTTACTTTATGATGCTTTCTAAAACCCAAATACTCTGGCATCACTTAAAAGTTACAAAGACTGATGACCAGTAATTTACTATTTATTGTTTAGAGGCAGTCACTGTAACCATAACTTAAAAGATGTTAATAAGTACAAAAGCTGCCTCTAATTAAGATAATTGTGGCCTCGGAATAAAATTAGAGGTTTGTTTAGTTAACCTTCTGTGGTCTGCGGTCATTCTCTCGATCAGCCATCTCTCCTCTAAAGGTTCTTCATAGAACAGGATCCTCATCTGTTTCATGTCTAAGCGCTCCGTTATCTTCATCACTACTTTCCAAACCCGCTGCAGCAGCTTCAGCAGCTGGAAACTCTCTGACGCCGTTTCACACGAGTCTCCGATGTGGACTGAATGAAGAATGAAGGGTTTCTGGCATCACGGTCAGTCCTTAGTGATCTCCTGAGTGTCCGTCGGTCAGTTTCACTCAGAATGTAGACGGACACACCAATCCAGCAGCTCCACACGGTGAGAGGCAGGTGACGTGTATCTCAGCCCCTCTTCATAGGCTCATAACTCCAGATGTGAGTCTCATATGATCTCTGGATAAGATGGAATGGACAGGGTGACTCTACGGATTCAGGAAGGGTTTGAACTGGATTTCTGAGCTGGATCATCACAGAAACAGATGCAGAAATGTTGAATTTGGTGCATGGGTGAGTTTGTGGACCATAGAGAGTTAAAATCAGTAGGGATGCATGATTGACTGGGATGGTTGGACCAGTTCCCAGGGATCTCTGCCTGCCAATGGTCTCTGCTTAGCAGGGAGCTTGGGGGTGGGGTGGGCGTGGGCTTGGAGGGCTTAAAGCACAAGGTTAATAACCATTAAAAAAGGTACATATGACGATTAAATAAAACGAGAATTTTTATCTGTGTTAATAGATATGTCAACAATTATGGGATATTGTACATAAATGACTAATAGGGACAATTTTGTTCATTCTCAAAACAAAAACAATGAAAATTTGCATTGCTTAATTTACTTTGCTGATAAACATAAACAGCAATGTTTTTTGGGGTATTTTTGATGGATATTGATTGATTTATTGATCCATTGTCTTCAGTCAGTGAACAACCTGCCCTGTACTGACGCAGTATTAAGAGCGTTAATGGGTTCAGGTTCTGTGATCATCAGCTGATCCAGAGTTTCTTCTGAAATGAAGGTGTTAATAGTGTATTCCTGCTGCAGGAACAGCCTCTACTCTTCTGGGAAGGCTTTACTCTAGATGTTGAACATTGCTGTGAGGATTTGATTAAGCATTAGTGAGGTCAGGTTCTGATGCTGGATGGTCAGGTCTGGATCACTACAACTCATCCCAAAGGTATTTGATGGATCTCCATTACTCCTGAGAACGCAATCCCACTGCTCCACTGTGCAATACTGGGGGGCTTTATACCCCCCTAGCTCACGCCTGGCATTAGACATGGTGATCTCAAGTGCAGCTACCCCAGATTGTCCCATTCTACTGGTCAGTGCTTTTGTTATGGCTGAGTTCTAAGGGTTAATCCACTGTGAGGCCAAATACAGCAACACACAGACTCCCCCGTGCTAAGATATTGCATGAAAATATATAAGTACATTGGCATATATATGTTTTCTTTGCAAGTTAGCTTCCCCTTATGTATCAGGGTCACATACTAAAGTTTGGTGGTCTCTATAGTCCCTCCAGATCAGAAAACTCTCTCTTAATTAACAGATTACAGCTCCGATCACTGTAGGCAATGATTCATTTGGTTGTCTCTTAAAGTTTACACTTTAATCAATAATTCATGTCAGTTTTTGGGCACTTTATTCAAATGAGGTGTCCAGGGAAATAATAATATACATTTGCCGAGAGACAGACAGACAGAACTATACAGAAAGAAGAAGAAGAAGCAGAAGAAGAAAAATATGCTTCATTTTAATTCAGGCACCAAGGGGCAGCCCACATTAAGGCTTTTTGGTCAGAGCCCTGATTAAATCCTCCTGGGCTGAGATGGATGAATCATTGCGCTCTGATGGGGTCCCTCAGCGGTTACATAACAAATCAGAAATCATATTTAGCCCAACAACATGCAGCAGCATTGATTAAGTCTCTAACGCACATCTCCAACAAAACTCTGGAACATGTTCAGCTTGCCAAGCCAACGGCTGATGTGCTTTGAACTGAAATTGCGTAACCTGCACTGCTGTCAGTGCTCAAAACACAACGCTTTCAATTTTTTTGCTAAACATTTCCATTAAAGAACATTTCCAATAAACCTTCACAGAAAACGCAGACGAGCCAATCCAGCTTCATCTCTGAACACTTTCAGAAAAGTTGAGGTTTTGTAACGTTGTGATTGTGTGTTGCAGTTGTGGTTTTGTAATGGTGTGATTGTGTGTTGCAGTTGTGGTTTTGTAACGGTGTGATTGTGTGTTGCAGTTGCGGTTTTGTAACGGTGTGATTGTGTGTTGTAGTTGTGGTTTTGTAACGGTGTGATTGTGTGTTGCAGTTGCGGTTTTGTAACGGTGTGATTGTGTGTTGCAGTTGCGGTTTTGTAACGGTGTGATTGTGTGTTGCAGTTGTGGTTTTGTAACGGTGTGATTGTGTGTTGCAGTTGTGGTTTTGTAATGGTGTGATTGTGTGTTGCAGTTGAGGTTTTGTAACGGTGTGATTGTGTGTTGCAGTTGTGGTTTTGTAATGGTGTGATTGTGTGTTGCAGTTGTGGTTTTGTAACATTGTGATTGTGTGTTGTAGTTGTGGTTTTGTAACGATGTGATTGTGTGTTGCAGTTGTGGTTTTGTAACATTGTGATTGTGTGTTGTAGTTGTGGTTTTGTAACGGTGTGATTGTGTGTTGCAGTTGTGGTTTTGTAACGGTGTGATTGTGTGTTGCAGTTGTGGTTTTGTAACGGTGTGATTGTGTGTTGCAGTTGCGGTTTTGTAACGGTGTGATTGTGTGTTGCAGTTGCGGTTTTGTAACGGTGTGATTGTGTGTTACAGTTGTGGTTTTGTAACATTGTGATTGTGTGTTGTAGTTGCGGTTTCGTAACGGTGTGATTGTGTGTTACAGTTGTGGTTTTGTAACATTGTGATTGTGTGTTGTAGTTGCGGTTTCGTAACGGTGTGATTGTGTGTTGCAGTTGCGGTTTTGTAATGGTGTGATTGTGTGTTGCAGTTGTGGTTTTGTAACAGTGTGATTGTGTCTTGCAGTTGTGGTTTTGTAAAAGTGTGATTGTGTGTTGCAGTTGTGGTTTTGTAACGGTGTGATTGTGTGTTGCAGTTGTGGTTTTGTAACGGTGTGATTGTGTGTTGCAGTTGCGGTTTTGTAACGGTGTGATTGTGTGTTACAGTTCTGGTTTTGTAACATTGTGATTGTGCGTTGTAGTTGCGGTTTCGTAACGGTGTGATTGTGTGTTGCAGTTGCGGTTTTGTAATGGTGTGATTGTGTGTTGCAGTTGTGGTTTTGTAACAGTGTGATTGTGTCTTGCAGTTGTGGTTTTGTAACAGTGTGATTGTGTGTTGCAGTTGTGGTTTTGTAACGGTGTGATTGTGTGTTGCAGTTGTGGTTTTGTAACGGTGTGATTGTGTGTTGCAGTTGTGGTTTTGTAACGTTGTGATTGTGTGTTGCAGTTGCGGTTTTGTAACGGTGTGATTGTGTGTTGCAGTTGCGGTTTTGTAACGTTGTGACTGTGTCTTGCAGTTGCGGTTTTGTAACATTGTGATTGTGTGTTGTAGTTGTGGTTTTGTAACGGTGTGATTGTGTGTCGCAGTTGTGGTTTTGTAACGGTGTGATTGTGTGTTGCAGTTGCGGTTTTGTAACGGTGTGATTGTGTGTTGCAGTTGTGGTTTTGTAACGTTGTGACTATGTCTTGCAGTTGGGGTTTTGTAATGCTGTGATTAGTAAAGTGATTTTGTAATGTGTTTTGTGTTTAGATTTTTGTTTTTTTTGTAGATTTTTTAATAGTGAACAACGCTGATAAACAGGGAGCAACAGCTGCTATTCTATGACTGAGGAGCTTGACTGGGCCGCAGGGCTGGAAGAATATGTATGGCAGCAGAGGAGGTTGACCAGGCCACAGGATGGAAGACCATACACTTCAAAGGTGGCAACCAACTGCGGCTTCACTGAGCCGCGAGGATGGAAGATTATACACTGGGGGGGGGCAGTTTGATGGGACCAAAGGGGAGGAGTCTTACTGGGCTGTCGGGCTGAACGACTGTACAGCTTGGCTGAGGAGTCTCACCAGGTCTCAGGGCTTCTATACAGAATGGCTGAGGAGTCTTAAAGGACCTCTGGAATGGAAGAATACACACACCACGTTGCAAGAGTATGACCGGGCCTCAGGGATGGTAGAATAAACACCACATTGCAGGAGTATAACCGGGCCTCAGGGATGGTAGAATAAACACCACGGTGCAGGAGTATAACCGGGCCTCAGGGATGGTAGAATAAACACCACGGTGCAGGAGTATAACCGGGCCTCAGGGATGGTAGAATATACACCACGGTGCAGGAGTATAACCGGGCCTCAGGGATGGTAGAATAAACACCACGGTGCAGGAGTATAACCGGGCCTCAGGGATGGTAGAATAAACACCACGGTGCAGGAGTATGACCGGGCCTCAGTGTTGGTAGAATATACACCACGGTGCAGGAGTATGACCGGGCCTCAGGGTTGGTAGAATATACACCACGGTGCAGGAGTATGACCGGGCCTCAGGGTTGGTAGAATATACACCACGGTGCAGGAGTATGACCGGGCCTCAGGGATGGTAGAATAAACACCACGGTGCAGGAGTATAACCGGGCCTCAGGGATGGTAGAATACACACCACGGTGCAGGAGTATAACCGGGCCTCAGGGATGGTAGAATAAACACCACGGTGCAGGAGTATAACCGGGCCTCAGGGATGGTAGAATATACACCACGGTGCAGGAGTATAACCGGGCCTCAGGGTTGGTAGAATATACACCATGGTGCAGGAGTATGACCGGGCCTCAGGGTTGGTAGAATATACACCACGGTGCAGGAGTATGACCAGGCTTCAGGGATGGAAGAATAAACACCACGGTGCAGGAGTATAACCGGGCCTCAGTGTTGGTAGAATATACACCACGGTGCAGGAGTATGACCGGGCCTCAGGGTTGGTAGAATAAACACCATGGTGCAGGAGTATGACCGGGCCTCAGGGTTGGTAGAATATACACCATGGTGCAGGAGTATGACCAGGCTTCAGGGATGGAAGAATAAACACCATGGTGCAGGAGTATGACCGGGCCTCAGGGATGGAAGAATAAACACCACGGTGCAGGAGTATAACCGGGCCTCAGTGTTGGTAGAATATACACCACGGTGCAGGAGTATGACCGGGCTTCAGGGATGGAAGAATAAACACCACGGTGCAGGAGTATAACCGGGCCTCAGTGTTGGTAGAATATACACCACAGTGCAGGAGTATAACCAGGCCTCAGGGATGGTAGAATATACACCACGGTGCAGGAGTATAACCGGGCCTCAGGGTTGGTAGAATATACACCACGGTGCAGGAGTATGACCAGGCTTCAGGGTTGGTAGAATATACACCACGGTGCAGGAGTATGACCAGGCTTCAGGGATGGAAGAATAAACACCACGGTGCAGGAGTATAACCGGGCCTCAGTGTTGGTAGAATATACACCACGGTGCAGGAGTATGACCGGGCCTCAGGGTTGGTAGAATATACACCACGGTGCAGGAGTATGACCAGGCTTCAGGGATGGAAGAATAAACACCACGGTGCAGGAGTATAACCGGGCCTCAGTGTTGGTAGAATATACACCACGGTGCAGGAGTATGACCGGGCCTCAGGGTTGGTAGAATATACACCATGGTGCAGGAGTATGACCGGGCCTCAGGGTTGGTAGAATATACACCATGGTGCAGGAGTATGACCGGGCCTCAGGGTTGGTAGAATATACACCATGGTGCAGGAGTATGACCAGGCTTCAGGGATGGAAGAATAAACACCACGGTGCAGGAGTATGACCGGGCCTCAGGGATGGAAGAATAAACACCACGGTGCAGGAGTATGACCGGGCCTCAGGGTTGGTAGAATATACACCACGGTGCAGGAGTATGACCAGGCTTCAGGGATGGAAGAATAAACACCACGGTGCAGGAGTATAACCGGGCCTCAGTGTTGGTAGAATATACACCACGGTGCAGGAGTATGACCGGGCCTCAGGGTTGGTAGAATATACACCATGGTGCAGGAGTATGACCGGGCCTCAGGGTTGGTAGAATATACACCATGGTGCAGGAGTATGACCGGGCCTCAGGGTTGGTAGAATATACACCATGGTGCAGGAGTATGACCAGGCTTCAGGGATGGAAGAATAAACACCATGGTGCAGGAGTATGACTGGGCCTCAGGGATGGAAAAATAAACACCATGACTGAGGAGTTTTACTGACCTGTAGGGCCAGAAGACAACATACCTTGGCAGTGGAGTCAGACCTGGCCGTGGGGCTGTAATACTATACAGCTGGGCTAACTGGGCCATAAGGACAGAAGAAGAAACATCACAGTGTAAGAGTATTACTGGTGTCAAGGACTATACACTACAGCTGAGTGGTGTGACTGGGCTTTGGGGCTGATAGAGACTACACACTCCAGTGAAAGAGTTTGACCACGCTGTGGGGCAGGAACAGACTACACACTCCAGTGAAAGAGTTTGACCACGCTGTGGGGCAGGAACAGACTACAAACTCCAGTGAAAGAGTTTGACCACGCTGTGGGGCAGGAACAGACTACACACTCCAGTGAAAGAGTTTGACCACGCTGTGGGGCAGGAACAGACTACACACTCCAGTGAAAGAGTTTGACCACGCTGTGGGGCAGGAACAGACTACACACTCCAGTGAAAGAGTTTGACCACGCTGTGGGGCAGGAACAGACTACACACTGCAGTGAAAGAGTTTGACCACGCTGTGGGGCAGGAACAGACTACAAACTCCAGTGAAAGAGTTTGACCACGCTGTGGGGCAGGAACAGACTACAAACTCCAGTGAAAGAGTTTGACCACGCTGTGGGGCAGGAACAGACTACAAACTCCAGTGAAAGAGTTTGACCACGCTGTGGGGCAGGAACAGACTACACACTGCAGTGAAAGAGTTTGACCAGGCTGTGGGGCAGGAACAGACTACACACTCCAGTGAAAGAGTTTGACCACGCTGTGGGGCAGGAACAGACTACACACTGCAGTGAAAGAGTTTGACCACGCTGTGGGGCAGGAACAGACTACACACTGCAGTGAAAGAGTTTGACCACGCTGTGGGGCAGGAACAGACTACACACTGCAGGGAAAGTGTTTGACCACGCTGTAGGGCAGGAACAGACTACACACTCCAGTGAAAGAGTTTGACCACGCTGTGGGGCAGGAACAGACTACACACTCCAGTGAAAGAGTTTGACCACGCTGCGGGGCAGGAACAGACTACACACTGCAGTGAAAGAGTTTGACCACGCTGTGGGGCAGGAACAGACTACACACTGCAGTGAAAGAGTTTGACCACGCTGTGGGGCAGGAACAGACTACACACTGCAGTGAAAGAGTTTGACCACGCTGTAGGGCAGGAACAGACTACACACTGCAGTGAAAGAGTTTGACCACACTGTAGGGCAGGAACAGACTACACACTCCAGTGAAAGAGTTTGACCACGCTGTGGGGCAGGAACAGACTACACACTCCAGTGAAAGAGTTTGACCACGCTGTGGGGCAGGAACAGACTACAAACTCCAGTGAAAGAGTTTGACCACACTGTGGGGCAGGAACAGACTACACACTGCAGTGAAAGAGTTTGACCACGCTGTGGGGCAGGAACAGACTACACACTCCAGTGAAAGAGTTTGACCACGCTGTGGGGCAGGAACAGACTACACACTGCAGTGAAAGAGTTTGACCACGCTGTGGGGCAGGAACAGACTACACACTGCAGTGAAAGAGTTTGACCACTCTGTGGGGCAGGAACAGACTACACACTGCAGTGAAAGAGTTTGACCACGCTGTGGGGCAGGAACAGACTACACACTGCAGTGAAAGAGTTTGACCACTCTGTGGGGCAGGAACAGACTACACACTGCAGTGAAAGAGTTTGACCACTCTGTGGGGCAGGAACAGACTACACACTGCAGTGAAAGAGTTTGACCACGCTGTGGGGCAGGAACAGACTACACACTCCAGTGAAAGAGTTTGACCACGCTGTGGGGCAGGAACAGACTACACACTCCAGTGAAAGAGTTTGACCACGCTGTGGGGCAGGAACAGACTACACACTCCAGTGAAAGAGTTTGACCACGCTGTGGGGCAGGAACAGACTACACACTGCCAGTGAAAGAGTTTGACCACGCTGTGGGGCAGGAACAGACTACACACTCCAGTGAAAGAGTTTGACCACGCTGTGGGGCAGGAACAGACTACACACTGCCAGTGAAAGAGTTTGACCACGCTGTGGGGCAGGAACAGACTACACACTGCAGTGAAAGAGTTTGACCACGCTGTGGGGCAGGAACAGACTACACACTCCAGTGAAAGAGTTTGACCACGCTGTGGGGCAGGAACAGACTACACACTCCAGTGAAAGAGTTTGACCACGCTGTGGGGCAGGAACAGACTACACACTGCAGTGAAAGAGTTTGACCACGCTGTAGGGCAGGAACAGACTACACACTGCAGTGAAAGAGTTTGACCACGCTGTGGGGCAGGAACAGACTACACCACCTGCCAGTGAAGAAGTGGACCACGCTGTGGGGCAGGAACAGGACTACACACTCCCAGTGAAAGAGTTTGACCACGCTGTGGGGCAGGAAACAGACTACACACTCCAGTGAAAGAGTTTGACCACGCTGTGGGGCAGGAACAGACTACACACTCAGTGAAAGAGTTTGACCACGCTGTGGGGCAGGAACAGACTACACACTGCAGTGAAAGAGTTTGACCACTGCTGTGGGGCAGGAACAGACTACACACTGCAGTGAAAGAGTTTGACCACGCTGTAGGGCAGGAACAGACTACACACTGCCAGTGAAAGAGTTTGACCACGCTGTGGGGGCAGGAACAGACTACACACTCCAGTGAAGAGTTTGACCACGCTGTGGGGCAGGAACAGACTACACACTCCAGTGAAAGAGTTTGACCACGGCTGTGGGGCAGGAACAGACTACACACTCCAGTGAAAGAGTTTGACCACGCTGGGGGGCAGGAACAGACTACACACTTCAGTGAAAGAGTTTGACCACACTGTGGGGCAGGAACAGACTACACACTGCAGTGAAAGAGTTTGACCACACTGTGGGGCAGGAACAGACTACACACTTCAGTGAAAGAG
>NC_051217.1:45680467-45697967 GCF_015220715.1 Pygocentrus nattereri
CACACTGCAGTGAAAGAGTTTGACCACACTGTGGGGCAGGAACAGACTACACACTCCAGTGAAAGAGTTTGACCACGCTGTGGGGCAGGAACAGACTACACACTGCAGTGAAAGAGTTTGACCACACTGTGGGGCAGGAACAGACTACACACTGCAGTGAAAGAGTTTGACCACGCTGTGGGGCAGGAACAGACTACACACTCAGTGAAAGAGTTTGACCACGCTGTGGGGCAGGAACAGACTACACACTCAGTGAAAGAGTTTGACCACGCTGTGGGGCAGGAACAGACTACACACTCAGTGAAAGAGTTTGACACTGTGGGGCAGGAACAGACTACACACTCAGTGAAAGAGTTTGACCACGCTGTGGGGCAGGAACAGACTACACACTGCAGTGAAAGTGTTTGACCACGCTGTGGGGCAGGAACAGACTACACACTGCAGTGAAGAGTTTGACCACGCTGTGGGGCAGGAACAGACTACACACTGCAGTGAAAGAGTTTGACCACGCTGTGGGGCAGGAACAGACTACACACTGCAGTGAAAGAGTTTGACCAGACTGTGGGGCAGGAACAGACTACACACTGCAGTGAAAGAGTTTGACCACGCTGTGGGGCAGGAACAGACTACACACTCCAGTGAAAGAGTTTGACCACGCTGTGGGGCAGGAACAGACTACACACTGCAGTGAAAGAGTTTGACCACGCTGTGGGGCAGGAACAGACTACACACTGCAGTGAAAGAGTTTGACCACGCTGTGGGGCAGGAACAGACTACACACTGCAGTGAAAGAGTTTGACCACGCTGTGGGGCAGGAACAGACTACACACTCCAGTGAAAGAGTTTGACCACGCTGTGGGGCAGGAACAGACTACACACTCCAGTGAAAGAGTTTGACCACGCTGTGGGGCAGGAACAGACTACACACTCCAGTGAAAGAGTTTGACCACGCTGTGGGGCAGGAACAGACTACACACTGCAGTGAAAGAGTTTGACCACGCTGTGGGGCAGGAACAGACTACACACTCCAGTGAAAGAGTTTGACCACGCTGTGGGGCAGGAACAGACTACACAGTTTTGCTGAAAGGCTGGGGGACTACACACACTGTGGCTGAGTTTGACATGGTCACATAAAAATGAATTATGTCTGTTTTTGTACAATACAGAACACGGGCGTAATATTCGACCTCAGGAGTAACAATCAAATTCAAGAAACACTGCTTTATTTACACTGATGACTTTCCTGTGCTTGTAGTTTACATTTCCACCTTGTATTAGTGGGGAATGAATGAATGAAATTGTGTTTTCACCATTTTCCCCCTCTGGTTTATGATGATCATGGATGATGTCATCGTTTTTGACTGTCCGTCACGATCAATTATTCATCACATGTCACTCAAGTGTCAGCAGACCAAAAATGGAATTGATTTCCAATGATGGAGCAGAAGCTGGCCTTGGTCTCAGCTGTTCTTCAGCACTAAAGTGGTGGATAATTAAGGAGGAGCCACTACAGAAACTGTCAGAATACACAGCTTCATCTCCGCTGGACTCCAGCAGTTTAGAGACACACATTTATTACTGGTGATGGTTTCTTGGACTCTGAATGTGCAGTGGTGGATCTCTGGTTTTCAGTACATCCTCATGTTCAGCATAAATGGGAAATCATAACACATTTAAATGCGATTCATCATAGAAATGAGTGATTCATTACGTAATTACTTTTAAGATATGGTACATATATGTCCCATTAAACTACACTATACTATACATAATATTCCATTTAAATACCCCCAAAAATGATACAAAGAGTGGAGTTCATTATATACATGCAGTCTTATGCAAATGTTTGGGTGCCCCTGGTCACTGTCGACTTAAGTATAAATGCATAAATTCTGAATACATTCTTTCCATTTTAATGACAATTACTGTTTATTTGCTAAGTTTAATGTAATTGGCCTGCCTGCAGCCCAGACCTGTCACCCAATGACAGCATTTAGCTCATTATAAACCAAAAATACGACAAAGGAGACCCTGAAATGTTGAGCAGCTGGAATCTCATATCAAGCGAGAACGGGAAAATATTTCACCTTTTGAAATGTGTTACTGGATAAAGTTCAAAATCAAAAAGATCAATAAGATTTTTCAGTTTAAAGATTTCATATGTTGTCTTTGAACTACCTTCCATTGAATATTTGGTTGAAATGATTTTCACATCATTGCATTCTGTTTTTATTCATATTTTCCACAATGTCCCGGAAACGGGGGTGTATATAGAACTGTGACCTCTTGAAGAACCATTTCCATGGTGAAACGGTTCTGCAGGTTGATGGTGAATGTGTTGTATAGGGTACTATTTGGGTTCTGTGCATATACAACACGTTCTAAAGCAATCCATCCATGCAAAGCACCATGAAAATGGTTCTTAGAGTAGTCAAGGTTCTATGTAGAATGACTGTCTTTACTAAAGAACCTTTGAAGAACCGTTTTTAACAGTATACACAAACGCACACACATCATAAGCGGACCTGTAAATATGAAACATAAGAAAAATAGGATATGGTCCCTTCAAAGAGACGTGAAGGAGTGGGTGTGTCCCGTCGGGAGCAGTAGGAAAATGTAATATATCATCACCATTATTACGCGAGAAGGTAAACTGTAGATTATTACCATGATGATTATATTATTGCTGGTGTTATTATTATTATTATTATTATTATTATTATTATTATTATTATTATTGGGTAGTTGTGGCAGCCCTAAACGTAACCAAATATTTGCTCTTTTCAAAAAGCTCCACAGTCTCAACCTACACCACCCACCCCACAACACCACCGCCCCCACCAGCCTGCACACACACAGACCAAGACCTCCCACCCCACTGTCTCCCATGGCCTCTGGTTGATTGAGCTGTGTGCAGGTGGATGGCTGACTGGGCAATAGCCAGATTCACACCGGAGACATTTCCCAATGATGGAGCATAATAGGCTTAACACAAGAGAGAGAGAGCGAAAGAGCGAGAGAGGCAGACATACAATTGCTTTTAATACCCTCCTGACCCCTATCAGTAAGCTGACATTTAGTAAGACAGAACTCTATTACTCTATTACTTCCAAAAAGGATAGAAAAGAGCAACTGGACATAAAGCTATTAGACCCCACCGTAACGGGCAGACATACGGCCACCACGGTCAATATCTACAGACAGACCAGCAGCTATTAGACTCCAATACTGCACACAGGCTTTCTGATCAGGATTACAGCGCCACTGATTACTCTACTACACTCAATTACTGCTCACGCTCGGGTTAAATTTACTTTCTGGATGGATCAGCAGGGATTAGTTGCCAAAGTGTATGATGATCATGCGTGTTCGAAGTTATCCGACTGCTTTCTCTTACAGTCAAACAGAGCCTGATGGACACGCCTGTTTATGTGGTAGTGCTGGGCATCCGGGTGGACTGAAAAGAGTCGACGCTGTCACCTTACGCATTAAGCATGCAGAGACATGCACACAGGCAGTCTACATACAGTTAAAGAAAATCTGAGCGGCCCGCCTACCGTCTTGGAATCTTTGCATTGGGAAATAAGAAATCAGACTTCGTTTCTATTTTGGTTCTGATTAGTTCGTAATTAGATCCTTGTAGGGGTCTGATTAGTTCCTTATAGGCATCTCATTAGTTCCTTATGGGGATCTGATTTGTTCCTGATACAAGTCTGATTAATTCCTAATATGCATCTGATTAGTTCCTAATAGGGGTCTGATTAGTTCCTAATAGGGGTCTGAATACTACCTTATATGGGTCTGATTAGTTCCTAATAGGGGTCTGATTAGTTCCTAATAGGGGTCTGATTAGTTCCTAATAGGGGACTGATTAGTTCCTAATAGGGGTCTGATTAGTTCCTAATAGGGGTCTGAATACTACCTTATATGGGTCTGATTAGTTCCTAATAGGGGTCTGATTAGTTCCTAATAGGGGACTGATTAGTTCCTAATAGGGGTCTGAATACTACCTTATATGGGTCTGATTAGTTCCTAATAGGGGTCTGATTAGTTCCTAATAGGGGACTGATTAGTTCCTAATAGGGGTCTGATTAGTTCCTAATAGGGGTCTGAATACTACCTTATATGGGTCTGATTAGTTCCTAATAGGTGTCTGATTAGTTCCTAATAGGGGTCTGAATACTACCTTATATGGGCCTGATTAGTTCCTAATAGGGGTCTGATTAGTTCCTAATAGGGGTCTGAATACTACCTTATATGGGTCTGATTAGTTCCTTTTAGGGGACTGATTAGTTCCTAATAGGGGTCTGATCAGTTCCTAATAGGGGTCTGATCAGTTCCTAATAGGGGTCTGATCAGTTCCTAATAGGGGTCTGATTAGTTCCTAATAGGGGTCTGATTAGTTCCTAATAGGGGTCTGATCAGTTCCTAATAGGGGTCTGATCAGTTCCTAATAGGGGTCTGATCAGTTCCTAATAGGGGTCTGATTAGTTCCTAATAGGGGTCTGATTAGTTCCTAATAGGGGTCTGATCAGTTCCTAATAGGGGTCTGATCAGTTCCTAATAGGGGTCTGATTAGTTCCTTGCACAGGCCTATTTTATGTCAGCTGTTCTAGGGTTAATCTAACTCTTCAGAAGTTTTTGTCTAGAACATTTTCAGTGTGCTTATCACAGTCAATGCCACAGTGAGAACGGAGAACGAGATGATACGTTCCCCCAGTGCAGTCAGTCTCAGTGACCGTGATGGAGAGACAAACAGAGGCTTAGCAACAGTAGCCGAGGGAACGCACTAGTGGGCGGAGCATAGACAGATCAATATTCCTTCTGTCCCAGAATGGTGCCACACCCACCATCTTCACAGAATTATAGAACTCCTTAAAAACACACACACACACACACACACACACACACACAGGGAGGAGATGAGCTGAATGGATAACATGCTCTTTATCGATTTCAGGTCTATCTGGTTTTCTCATTAACTTTCCATCCATCTCTCTCTTTCGCTCTCTCTCTTTCGCTTTCTAGTCTTTCGCTCTCTCACTCTCTCTCTCACTCTCTCTCTCACTCTGCATGACCCACTGGACCTGACATTTACAGACTTATGCACCTGCTCCCTTCTCATCTCTCTCTTCCCTTTCTTTTCTTTTCATCTTTCTCATCTCTTCTCTTTCTTTTCACTCTCTCATGAATCTCTCTCTCTAATGTATATCCCTCTTTTCCCTCTCTCTCTCTCTCTCGCTCCCTCTCATGCTCTCTTTTCTGTCTCTCTCTGTTTGTATCTCCCTTTCTCTCTTCCTCATCTCTGCGTTTCTGTCTCTCTCTCGCCTCTTTATCTGTCTCCTTTGTCTTTTCATTCTCTCTCTCTTTTCCCTGTTTTTTTATTTTCCTCTCTCCTCTGGATCGTTTTCTCTCTCTCCCCCCCCCCTCTTTTTGTTTGGGAGTTCATTATTTTAGCTGTGTAATTGTGTCAGAAGTGCTGTTGTGCAAAAGTTTCTAAATATATTAAAATGATTTATTGTAGGCGTGTAAATAATATACAATACAACAATTGAATATTTTTCATTGCTGAATGGCGTTCTTGGTTATTTTAGAATCGTCGGCAGCTCTTCATCTTTCTGGATGCATTTAATATTCCTTCATTGTTTTACCATCATTTCTGTGGTGAAATGCAGCAGCTCTGATTTTGTATTACTGAAAACATTAACTGAGTCTCACAGCAGCCTGAGTAAACTCTCAGACGCCCGACTGAACCGAACTGGACGTGTGTATAAACTCAAAACAGCTCAGTGCACAAACCCTCTACCTGAGTTAAGATAACTAATGATCTTCTTGCCTCTGATCAAGGCTACAGGACAGGCTACATCACAGGGACGGCCCTATCATGGTTCAGATCTTATCAGAACTTATCAGTTCATCAGTGTAAACAATTTATCTTCCAATTATTCAAAAGTGAGATTTGGAGTTCCGCAGGGCTCTATATTAGGACCATTATTATTTACTCTATACATGTTACCGTTAGGCACAGTTATAAATAACCATGGCGTAAACTTTCACTGTTACGCAGACGATACTCAACTGTACATATCAGCCAAGCCTGATGACCAATACAGGTTAAAGAATGTAGAGGACTGTGTAAAAGACGTGAAAGGCTGGATGTCACGCAACTTCCTCCTATTAAACAGTAACAAAACAGAGGTTCTCCTTCTCCTAAAATTTATTTGATTTGATTTGAAAAGGAACGACAGATTTCTCAAAATGTAGGAGGAAAAAGTCGGATATTAGACTCTGAAATGTAGTGGAGTGAAAGGAAAAAGTCGCCCAGAACGGAGAAACTTCAGTACAGATACACCAAAAATACTAAAGTACAGGAACTAATTACATTTACTCAGTTACTCAGTTACTCAGTTACTGTCCACTACTGAAAAAACCTGTGTCATTGACATGATGTGAATCTCAGTGTCCAAGCCCATCATTTCTGAAAAAAAAGAATCTAATAAAATACATACATCAAATTATTCATCAATCTTTTATGGGAAAGTGCATTTTTCAGTGCATCTATATGAAAATCATTTTAGGTTTTTTTTTTTGCCTGTTTTATTCAAAATTAGTCTGAAAAGTCAGGCGCAGAAATCAGTCAGATGGAGCGACCAGACCAGCAGAGTTTAATGGCTGAAATTATTTTAATTAATTTCCTGAAACAGGAAATGAAAAGCTTTGATAACACTCAAAATATTTAGATAGAAAATACACACCGATATAAATACAGATATAGAAATGCACATGATGTCCTTTTTAAAAAGATTTTTTTAAAAATGTAATTGTGAAAACATTATTTGTCATTGACGCTCATACATTTAAAGCTAGTCATTTAATGAGCCAAACAAGAAACTTTAGAACGGACTCGGTTTATATCACAATACCTACATTTAGAGTCGGTTATTCATTCAGCCTAATGAGAAACTGTAGAACGGACTCGGTTTATATCACAATACCTACATTTAGAGTCCGGTTATTCATTCAGTCTAATGAGAAACTGTAGAACGGACTCGGTTTATATCACAATACCTACATTTAGAGTCGGTTATTCATTCAGCCTAATGAGAAACTGTAGAACAGGACTCGGTTTATATCACAATACCTACATTTAGAGCCGGTTATTCATTCAGCCTAATGAGAAACTGTAGAACGGACTCGGTTTATATCACAATACCTACATTTAGAGTCGGTTATTCATTCAGTCCTAATGAGAAACTGTAGAACAGGACTCGGTTTATATCACAATACCTACATTTAGAGTCGGTTATTCATTCAGTCCTAATGAGAAACTGTAGAACTGGACTCGGTTTATATCACAATACCTACATTTAGAGTCGGTTATTCATTCAGTCTAATGAGAAACTGTAGAACAGACTCGGTTTATATCACAATACCTACATTTAGAGCCGGTTATTCATTCAGTCTAATGAGAAACTGTAGAACAGACTCGGTTTATATCACAATACCTACATTTAGAGTCGGTTATTCATTCAGTCTAATGAGAAACTGTAGAATAGGACTCGGTTTATATCACAATACCTACATTTAGAGTCGGTTATTCATTCAGTCTAATGAGAAACTGTAGAACGGACTCGGTTTATATCACAATACCTACATTTAGAGTCGGTTATTCATTCAGTCTAATGAGAAACTGTAGAACCGACTCGGTTTATATCACAATACCTACATTTAGAGTCCGGTTATTCATTCAGTCTAATGAGAAACTGTAGAACGGACTCGGTTTATATCACAATACCTACATTTAGAGCCGGTTATTCATTCAGTGAAAGTCTCCGTATGGCTTTAGGAATACAGAATTGTGCTCGGACCCCCTGAGTAACAGACCCCGGAGTCTTTTTTAGAGAAAAGAGCAAAGTGAACGAATCCTAACAACAAACATATAGATCCATGTATAAAACCATTCATTTGAGTGTTTACACCCATACAACAGCCATACTTTGGTTCATGTTTATACAGTGCATCCGGAAAGTATTCACAGCGCTTCACTTTTTCCACATTTTGTTTTGTTACAGCCTTATTCCAAATTGAATTAAATTAATCTTTTTCCTCTAAATTCTACACAAAATACCCCATTGTGACCATGTGAAAAACGTTTTCTCGAGAGTTTTGAAAATTTATTAAAATTAAAAAACAAAGAAATCATATTTACATAAGTATTCACAGCCTTTGCTTAATACTTTGTAGAACCACCTTTGGCAGCAACTACAGCCTCAAGTCTTTTTGAATATGATGCCACAAGCTTGGCACACCTATCTTTAGGCAGTTTTGCCCATTCTTCTTTGCAGTACCTCTGAAGCTCCATCAGGTTGGATGGGAGACGTCTGTGCACAGCCATTTTCAGATCTCTCCAGAGATGTTCAATCGGATTCAAGTCTGGGCTCTGGCTGGGCCACTCCAGGACATTCACAGAGTGGTCCTGAAGCCACTGCTTTGAGATCTTGGCTGTGTGCTTCGGATCGTTGTCCTGCTGAAAAATGAACCGTCGCCCCAGTCTGAGGTCAAGAGCGCTCTGGAGCAGGTTTTTATCCAGGATGTCTCTGTACATTGCGGCATTCATCTTTCCCTCTATCCTGACTAGTCTGCCAGTTCCTGCTGCTGAGAAACATCCCCATAGCATGATGCTGCCACCACCATGCTTGACTGTAGGGATGGTATTGGCCTCGTGATGAGCAGTGCCTGGTTTCCTCCAAACATGACGCCTGGCATTCACACCAAAGAGTTCAATCTTTGTCTCATCAGACCAGAGAATTTTGTTTCTCATGGTCTGAGAGTCCTTCAGGTGCCTTTTTGCAAATTCCAGACGGGCTGCCTTGTGCCTTTTACTAAGGAGTGGCTTTCGCCTGGCCACTCTGCCATACAGGCCTGATTGGTGGATTGCTGCAGAGATGGTTGTCCTTCTGCAAGGTTCTCCTCTCTCCACGGAGGAACGCTGGAGCTCTGACAGAGTGATCATTGGGTTCTTGGTCACCTCCCTGACCAAGGCCCTTCTCCCCCGATCGCTCAATTTAGACGGCCGGCCAGCTCTAGGAAGAGTCCTGGTGGTTCCGAACTTCTTCCATTTACGAATGATGGAGGCCACTGTGCTCATTGGGACCTTCAACGCAGCAGTAATTTTTCTGTATCCTTCCCCAGATTTGTGCCTCGAGACAATTTTGTCTCGGAGGTCTACAGACAATTCCTTTGACTTCATGCTTGGTGTTTGCGCTCTGACATGCAGTCAACTGTGGGACCTTATATAGACAGGTGTGTGCCTTTCCAAATCATGTCCAATCAACCACAGGTGGACTCCATTTAAGCTGTAGAAACATCTCAAGGATGATCAGTGGAAACAGGATGCACCTGAGCTCAATTTTGAGCTTCATGGCAAAGGCTGTGAATACTTATGTAAATATGATTTCTTTGTTTTTTAATTTTAATACATTTTCAAAACTCTCGAGAAAACTTTTTTCACATGGTCACAATGGGGTATTTTGTGTAGAATTTTGAGGAAAAAGATTAATATAATTAAATTTGGAATAAGGCTGTAACAAAACAAAATGTGGAAAAAGTGAAGCGCTGTGAATACTTTCCGGATGCACTGTAGATAACAGAGAATCATACAGTCTCAGAAACCACACAGCCAAGTTTATTAGATATTTCTTAAAGGAGAAATCTTTTTTTTTTTTTTTTTTTTCAGTGGTGGTGATGGGAACCAGGCGTCGCCATGACTACAACACAGATACAGACACTTTATTTACCATCCAGAACCACCAGAGAACCTACACGAGTCTTCTGAGCTTATACGGAACGTTGATGATGGAAAATAGTGGAAAATCTGGAATAATGTGTTTTCTTTGGGGACTATTTTGCCGCACAGCACCCTGCATGTCTCCCTCCACCATGAATGGAGTTGAAGTTCTCTAAACTCTCATAAAACAGCGTCTCAGTCATCAGGCAGTGAATTCAGAACCAGTTCATGTAGGAACTTTCTGTAGGAGCTTTTAGAGGGACGTCTGGTTCCTATCACACCAAACCACTCTGAACTGCTCTGTTTACATCTTAACTATTATTAATGGTTACTTATGGAATTAAAATAAAGAAATTGGTGGAATTCCCCTTTAAAAACTCCTGCAGTCAGCAGGAAAAATCTCATCTGTCCTATAATTATACATTTCTCCTAATAATTACCCTCTCTCTTTCTCCGTCTCCCTCTCTCTCTGTGCCACTCTCTGTCTGCGAATTTCTTTTTTGCTCCTAGAAATAAATGAATATATATATAATAATGGAGAAAGAACAGAATGAGAAAAAAGAGAAAGAATGAAAGAGGTGCATGAGTCTGTAAATGTCAGGCCCTCTGTGTCAGAGATACAGAACAACAGAGAGAGAGAGAGAGAGAGAGAGAGAGAGCGAGAGAGAGAAAGGGAGGGAGAGAAAAAAGACAAAGAGAACAGACAAAAAGCAGAACAGTGAGACTATATGAGAGAGAGAAAACAGAGAGACAGAAAGGGTGAGAGATATATACAGACAGAAAGAAAGAGAGAGAGAAATGAGAGAGGGAGAGAGCAAGAAACCAAGAGTGAAAGAGCTGGAAAGGGAGAGAAAAGAGAGATAGAGTTAAATGGAACTGAACAGAGAAGAGAATAGAGAGAACAGAAGAGCGAGTGAGAGAAATGAGAGAGGGAGAGTTAAACGGAAACAGTGAGAGACAGAGAGAGAGAGGGAGAGAGAGAGAGAGAGAGAGAGAGAGAAAGAAAGGGAGGGAGAGAAAAAAAGACAAAGAGAACAGACAAAAAGCAGAACAGTGAGACTATATGAGAGAGAGAAAACAGAGAGAGGGAGAGATAGAAAGGGTGAGAGATATATACAGACAGAAAGAAAGAGAGAGAGAATTGAGAGAGGGAGAGTTAAACGGAAACAGTGAGAGACAGAGAGAGAGAGGGAGAGAGGGAGAGAGAGAGAGAGAGAAGGTAATGTTCTTTATCTAATGAGACGGGCAGCAGATGTGAATTATTCCTCTATATTTATCATGTCTTTTCTAAAACTGCACACCAACACCGATTTATCCACAAAATGCTTCAGCTTTGCCATGAACTCTCTTTCTCTCTCTCCCTCTCTCTGTCTGTCTTTCTCTGTCTGTCTGTCTCTCTGTCTCTCTGTCTCTCTCAGGATTTCAACTCTTCCATCCTTCCATTTTTCGGGAATCCTGGATGATATCTTTGTTGAAGTCATCCAGTCTTACTCAACACAGCGACACAGCTAAGCTCTCCTCTCATCATCAGTCTTCACCCGTAACCAGACCGGATCATCCCCTGGGTTCTGTAGCTGCATGCCCCTGGGCCCGGGCCACTAGAGGACCCATACAAGCAAACAGCTATTATGACATGCGATGGGAATTTTACTCCACACGTAGAAAAGATGGTTTTCCAGGGCTCGCTGGTAAAGAAAATGGTTCTGTATAGAGCCATGGACACTCCAAGAACACAGTGCATGTTTAAATGATTCCTTGCAACCATGAAATGGTTCTTCAGATTGATTGGTTCTGTATGGTACCAAAAACAGTTCTGCTACTGTAACAAGCTTTATATCGTAACAATAGAAGAATGCGTTTTGGTGCAAAAACGTTCCATACAGAACCATATTCTTGAAGACCCATCTTATTTGATAGTGCAAGCTTTAGGCTACTTTCTTCAAAAAGATGGTTAAGCAAGGGTTCTTTATTAAAGACAAATGGTTCTATATAGTGCCATAAACACTCATAAAGAACCCTTTCCATGCTTAAATGGTTTGCATGGTGAAAGTGTTCTTTAGTGTTCTGCTATTGTAAGAGGTTTAGCAGTAGAAGACTGCTGTTTGGTGCTATACAGAACCCTTCTCCAAAATGTTCTGTATAGAACCATGATCTACAGATTCTGTATTAATCGGAAGAACACTTTCATATAGCATTTAACTCTTAATCACAAAAATGGTTCTTTGAGTGCTCATGGTTCTAAATCCAACCGTTTTCTTTACTGAAGAACCCTTGAAGATCTTTTTTGGGAGTGTACTAATTTCCAAATGTGTTATTGGTTAATCTGAATGCTCTCCTCATCTTTCCTGACCATCCCATTCATCTTCCACCATCACACTATCTGCTACTGCCTTGGTCAAGCTTTCAGGTTTTTAGTGTCCAGCTGACATCCCTGTTAATGTATGTTAAATTTGAAGCTACTGATCATCTAAAGATTTGCTTGGGGGATCTGTAAAAGTGAGACCTAATGCTTACGGTATAGGGTGCTCATTTCCAAAGCCAAGTACAAAATCTTAGTGACTCCAGTTAAAGGAAGAAGTTGCTTCGTCCTTGTTGGTGTTGATCTGTGTCATCAAAGGTAAGATATAAATGGAAAAAGCACTCCACACCTGCTGTGGCCTTTCCAAGGGTTCTTTAATGAAGACAAATGCTTCTGCAAAGAACACTCAAAGAACAATTAGCATGCTTAAGATGATCCTTGTGTGGCGAAATGGTTTGTCAGATTGAAGGAGAACGTGCTTTATATGGTTCTACATAAAAGCTTTTTAAAAGGATTCTATACAGCACCAAAACGGGCTTCACCACTGTAACAAGCTTGACCCTTCTTGGTGCTAAATGGAACCATATACAAAACACTTTCCTTCAATCTGAAGAGCATTTCACCATGCAAGAAAATTTTCATGCATACAAAAGGGTCTTTGAGTGTTCAAGGTTCTAAATAGAACCATTGTCTTTAATAAAGAACGCTTAAAGGCCCGTCCTATTTGAGATTGTAGGATGCCGTAAAATGGAGGCGTCCAGGAGGCATCCTAACCAGATGCCCGAACCACCTCAGCTGGCTCCTCTCGACGTGGAGAAGCAGCGGCTCTACTCCGAGTCCCTCCCGGATGACCGAACTTCTCACCCTATCTATAAGGGAGAGTCCAGACACCCTGCGGAGGAAACTCATTTCGGCCGCTTGTATTCGCGATCTCGTTCTTTCGGTCATTACCCAAAGCTCATGACCACAGGTGAGGGTGGGAACATAGATCGACCGGTAAATCGAGAGCCTTGCCTTATGGCTCAGCTCTTTCTTTACCACAACAGACCGGTAAAGAGCCCGCATCACTGCTGACCCAGCACCAATCCGTAATTTGTAGATTTAGTTTGGAATTCAGAAAACTGTGCTGGACTCCATCCTCAGTTCCCAACCAGGTTTATAAGGAAGTGTAGTTGGATTTGTGTTATCCTGAGTTTTCCTTAAGGCGAGGTTACGCTACACGTCTTTTACCCCAATTTTAGCCCCGATTCTCAGTCTGGCCGAGTCTCTGCTGGTCAGGTCTAGTCTGCAGATATTTGGGTCGACAGTTGGAGAGAGAACCGACTTATCAAACATGTTTATTTTGACTCGACTCTGAGTGTAATCTAGTGTAAACTGGTCAGTCTGAATGGACTCCTGCAACAGCCAATGATAAGCATGACAAAGAAGACAATAGAGCAAATAAACAAAGAAAAACGTCATAAAGTCTCTCACATGCGGAGCGAAGCTTTATAATGAGCTGAGTTTAAGGCAAAATCGAGTTTATGTACATTTAAACTCATAAAATACCAAACTGATCACATTTTTAAATCCATGAGCCTCGTTTAAACATGTTTACCTCTTTACTGTGTCAGTGCAAACGGCAGAGAAACCTCAGCCATCCCGACTTTATTACTAGCAGGAGAATGCAAGAGTTCGCGTGACTTCTTATGAGTTCCTTTCGGTTCAGTAACAGCTTAAAAGTGTGATCCTCATCATCTAGTGTATGATCCCCAATATTTCAGTCACCCAAAAAACTGCACAAACCAGTGGGATAGTGTGAGATACCCAGTCTTTTAATCTCTTAAGACTGTAAAAGTTGTGTATTGTACCCAAGGCTTTAACGTCGGCACTAACTTGCTACTTTTCTGACTCAATTAAAATAAATAAATGATGTGTAATTATAGTGGTGATGTGCCCGACACTGTGCTGAGTGTGCTGCTATTGTGGTGCTGAATAGGCCTCTTATAACCTGCTGTGGCATTAAAGAAGGCACCGACCTCACAAGCCAGAAAGGGGCTCACCAAATACTTGTGCTCAGGGGCCGATATGCAGATGATCCAGGCCTGCTGGTGAGGCTGTCACCATGGTAACATTTCCATTTCTATCGTGCACCGCTATGAAGCAGATGAGTGCAATTGATAACACAAGCAAAACAAGCTATGTAGCTAGAAAAATGCTATAATGAGCAAATGGAGGTGATGTTAATTGTTACTGCATGGAACATGTTCTCCACTCACACCACTCACATCTACAACTTCAACACACGTCTAGATCGACACCAGCTGCTCACACTGCAGTCTGAATGTAACGCCGTGGAGCGATGGCGAGGCGGACGCGTACGCTGAGAGAAGCGAGATTTATTCGGGGCGAATCCATAATCAGGGTCTAGACAGTCCAGGGTCAGAGAGCCAACACGGACAGTCATGGATCAGAGGTTAGGGAACTGGCCCTATGACCGGAAGGTCGCTGGTTCGGGCCCCAGGGCTGACAGTACATCACTGAGGTGTCCTTGAGCAAGACACCTAACCCCCAACTGCTCCCCGGGCGCCGTGGATAGGGCTGCCCACCCCTCCGGGCAAGTATGCTCACTGCCCCCTAGTGTGTGTGTGCTCATTAGAGTGTATGTGGTGTTTCACTTCATGGATGCGGAGGTGAAATTTCCCCGTTTGTGGGACTAATGAGGGCCTCTTAAACTTAAATAGAACGAGGGACTGACATTACGGAAAAGGAAAACAGGCTGAACAAACAACGGAGGCCAGCAGAACAAACACCAAACGATACAATACACAAGTTAACGAGACTCAGGTGAAAATACTCAAGGGCAGAGTCTAGAAACAAGGGGGCAAAACGGGAGTAACAAAACAAAGAAGCACATGGAGGTAAACACAAGCACATGGATGACTGGGAGGGGCCAATCGTGACACTGAAACTGACCACGCCTTTGAACTACCACACAGGACAAAGACTGCTGGTATGCATGGGTCAGTATTACATAGAGGTGACCAGCATATATCTGGACTTCTAATACAGACATAACGGCAACTACTCAACGACGCACTCACTCAGTTCAGAGGGCTGCGTGATGTGGTCTGAATACAGATACTTCATTTCTGTGATGTATGCAAGAAAAGAGCTGAGAGGGGCGACACTTCTGACAACAAGGGTGCAAGTGTGTGTGTATGTGTGTGTGTGTGTGTGTGATTGGCTAATAATGCCTTTCTGCTCTCTTTTGTGCTCCCTTCACTCTGAGGGTCTCTGACTGACAGAATATTGTTCCCCTCTCTTTCTCTCCTTCTGTCTGTCTCTCTCTCTCTTTCTTTTCCTCTCTGATAGCATCACTGCCCTTCTTGTCAGCTGTACACCTGAGACACACCAGTGCACCTGCTCTGAGTCCGTTTTTCAGCATCTGCCACAAGCTGTCCCAGACATACTCTCTTCTCAGAGTGCTGATTGATGAATAATGAAATTCTACTGACACCGAACTGAATTTTAATTAAATGATACTGAATCAACTTATTACTACAGTTATCATTATCGTATCTGATTCCATATGGATTCATTCAGGTTCACCGTCGCATAAAGATCCTCTTCAGGAAAACATGTATGATATATTTGTTAGAAGTTTATTCTGTAAAAAGGCCCATCTTGCAAAAAGTATGGAAAATTTAAGGACAAGCCGTTAAAGAAAGTGTAAAGTTCTTTTAAGAGGTTTTTTTTCCTGGATATGCAAATAATTGTGCTAATAATAAAACCTCAAGACACCACCATTACCACTACCACCACGCAGCTTTATTCAAAAGGTCTTTGGGTTTCCTCACCAAACACCATCCTTCTCCACCTAACACCATCCTTCTCCACCAAACATAACTCTCTAACTAAATACCCACATTCCTCAAATAAACACCATCCTTCTCCACCTAACACCATCCTTCTCCACCAAACATAACTCTCTAACTAAATACCCACATTCCCCAAATAAACACCATCCTTCTCCTACTAAACACCATCCTTCTCCACCAAACATAACTCTCTAACTAAATACCCACATTCCCCAAATAAACACCATCCTTCTCCACCTAACACCATCCTTCTCCACCAAACATAACTCTCTAACTAAATACCCACATTCCCCAAATAAACACCATCCTTCTCCTACTAAACACCATCCTTCTCCACCAAACATAACTCTCTAACTAAATACCCACATTCCCCAAATAAACACCATCCTTCTCCACCTAACACCATCCTTCTCCACCAAACATAACTCTCTAACTAAATACCCACATTCCCCAAATAAACACCATCCTTCTCCACCTAACACCATCCTTCTCCACCAAACATAACTCTCTAACTAAATACCCACATTCCTCAAATAAACACCATCCTTCTCCACCTAACACCATCCTTCTCCACCAAACATAACTCTCTAACTAAATACCCACATTCCTCAAATAAACACCATCCTTCTCCACCTAACACCATCCTTCTCCACCAAACATAACTCTCTAACTAAATACCCACATTCCCCAAATAAACACCATCCTTCTCCTACTAAACACCATCCTTCTCCGCCAAACATAACTCTCTAACTAAATACCCACATTCCCCAAATAAACACCATCCTTCTCCACCTAACACCATCCTTCTCCACCAAACATAACTCTCTAACTAAATACCCACATTCCCCAAATAAACACCATCCTTCTCCACCTAACACCATCCTTCTCCACCAAACATAACTCTCTAACTAAATACCCACATTCCCCAAATAAACACCATCCTTCTCCTACTAAACACCATCATTCCCCAAACAAACACTGTCAATCTCTGACTGAAGCGTGTTGTTCTACATCAAACACCAGCACTTTTCACCTGAACACCATCATTTTACACCAAACACCTTCCTTCTCCACTAAACATCATTCTCCAACCACACACTACCCTTCTCCTACTAAACACCATCATTCTACAACAAACACCATCACTCCCCAGCCAATCTCCGACCGAACAGTGTCGGTCTACATGAAACACCAGCACTTTCCACCTAAACACCATCCTTTTCCAACAAAACAGCATTCTTCTACATCAAACCTCAGCATTCTTCACCAATCACCAGCATTCTTCACCGAACACCAGCATTCTTCACCAATCACCAGCATTCTTCACCAAACACCAGCATTCTTCACCAATCACCAGCATTCTTCACCAATCACCAGCATTCTTCACCAAACACCAGCATTCTTCACCAAACACCAGCATTCTTCACCAAACACCAGCATTCTCCAACCACAGTCCATCATTTTCCACTTAAAAACAGCACTGTATGTTGGATGATGTAGAGAAGTAAATGATTTATCTGTTGCCGTTTGAGTTTTTCTCCAGCGGTCAGTGAT
>NC_051217.1:45702967-45725467 GCF_015220715.1 Pygocentrus nattereri
AAAGGGAATAAAAGGGAAGGCGTTTTGAAAACAGTCCTGAAAGATATGCACACTCGAAGGGCATGAATTAATTACAGATTGTGTCTGCATAAAATCTGCGATATTGTGCGAGTGACTGAGTGAATGTGCGTAGAATGAAATCACAGTTTGTGCTGATAAGGGGGCTCATTAGAGACGGACACACTCCACCGATCCAGTTCATTAAATAAATCCACGAGTTAAATAAGAGTAACATGACTCGTACGCGCACACACACAGCTCCCTCTTTACCACACATCAGCCCTTATAGACCAGCCAGAGTCCAGTCTAGGCCTGCCCCTGCTGATGGTTTACCACAGTTAATGTGGTTAGAAACTCATTTACCGCCAGTTTAAAATGACACATTCACTGTACTGAACATCAACGTTCACGCTGCTGTTGAGCTGCAGGCAGATAGCATGCCTGTACAAAAGCCTGCTGTGCTACTTTACCCACTAAATACCATCATTCTCCACCACAGACCATTATTCTCTTACAAGTACCAACTTTTTCCTAAACTATAAACACTAAAAAAAACATCATTCTCCCCAAACACCACCATTCTCCACCAATACTCTTAAACACCACTATTATTCACCAAACACCAATACTGTTCAACACTGCCGGTGTTCACCACAGATCAATATTCTTCACAAACGCCATCATTCTTCAGCCGACACCGATACTCAACAAACGGCCATCATTCTTCAGCCAACACCGATACTCAACAAACGGCCATCATTCTTCAGCCAACACCGATACTCAACAAACGGCCATCATTCTTCAGCCAACACCGATACTCAACAAACGGCCATCATTCTTCAGCCGACACCGATACTCAACAAACGCCATCATTCTTCAGCCACCACCGATACTCAACAAACGCCATCATTCTTCAGCCGACACCGATACTCAACAAACGGCCATCATTCTTCAGCCGACACCGATACTCAACAAACGCCATCATTCTTCAGCCGACACCGATACTCAACAAACGCCATCATTCTTCAGCCGACACCGATACTCAACAAACGGCCAACATTCTTCAGCCGACACCGATACTCAACAAACGGCCATCATTCTTCAGCCGACACGATACTCAACAAACGCCATCATTCTTCAGCCAACACCGATACTCAACAAACGCCATCATTCTTCAGCCGACACGATACTCAACAAACGGCCATCATTCTTCAGCCAACACCGATACTCAACAAACGCCATCATTCTTCAGCCGACACCGATACTCAACAAACGGCCATCATTCTTCAGCCGACACCGATACTCAACAAACGGCCATCATTCTTCAGCCGACACCGATACTCAACAAACGGCCAACATTCTTCAGCCGACACCGATACTCAAACGGCCATCATTCTTCAGCCAACACCGATACTCAACAAACGGCCATCATTCTTCAGCCGACACCGATACTCAACAAACGGCCAACATTCTTCAGCCGACACCGATACTCAACAAACGCCATCATTCTTCAGCCGACACCGATACTCAACAAACGCCATCATTCTTCAGCCGACACCGATACTCAACAAACGGCCATCATTCTTCAGCCAACACCGATACTCAACAAACGCCATCATTCTTCAGCCGACACCGATACTCAACAAACGCCATCATTCTTCAGCCGACACCGATACTCAACAAACGGCCATCATTCTTCAGCCAACACCGATACTCAACAAACGGCCAACATTCTTCAGCCAACACCGATACTCAACAAACGCCATCATTCTTCAGCCGACACCGATACTCAACAAACGCCATCATTCTTCAGCCGACACCGATACTCAACAAACGGCCATCATTCTTCAGCCAACACCGATACTCAACAAACGGCCATCATTCTTCAGCCAACACCGATACTCAACAAACGGCCATCATTCTTCAGCCAACACCGATACTCAACAAACGGCCATCATTCTTCAGCCAACACGATACTCAACAAACGGCCATCATTCTTCAGCCAACACCGATACTCAACAAACGGCCATCATTCTTCAGCCAACACCGATACTCAACAAACGGCCATCATTCTTCAGCCGACAACGATACTCAACAAACGGCCATCATTCTTCAGCCAACACCGATACTCAACAAACGGCCATCATTCTTCAGACAACACGATACTCAACAAACGCCAACATTCTTCAGCCGACACCGATACTCAACAAACGCCATCATTCTTCAGCCGACACCGATACTCAACAAACGCCATCATTCTTCAGCCGACACCGATACTCAACAAACGGCCATCATTCTTCAGCCGACACCGATACTCAACAAACGCCATCATTCTTCAGCCGACACCGATACTCAACAAACGGCCATCATTCTTCAGCCGACACCGATACTCAACAAACGGCCATCATTCTTCAGCCGACACCGATACTCAACAAACGCCATCATTCTTCAGCCGACAACGATACTCAACAAACGGCATCATTCTTCAGCCAACACCGATACTCAACAAACGGCCATCATTCTTCAGCCAACACGATACTCAACAAACGCCATCATTCTTCAGCCGACACCGATACTCAACAAACGCCATCATTCTTCAGCCAACACCGATACTCAACAAACGGCCATCATTCTTCAGCCGACAACGATACTCAACAAACGCCATCATTCTTCAGCCAACACCGATACTCAACAAACGCCATCATTCTTCAGCCGACACCGATACTCAACAAACGGCCATCATTCTTCAGCCGACACCGATACTCAACAAACGGCCATCATTCTTCAGCCGACACCGATACTCAACAAACGGCCATCATTCTTCAGCCAACACCGATACTCAACAAACGGCCATCATTCTTCAGCCGACACCGATACTCAACAAACGCCATCAATCTTCAGCCAACACCGATACTCAACAAACGCCATCATTCTTCAGCCAACACCGATACTCAACAAACGCCATCATTCTTCAGCCAACACCGATACTCAACAAACGCCATCATTCTTCAGCCAACACCGATACTCAACAAACGCCATCATTCTTCAGCCAACACCGATACTCAACAAACGGCCATCATTCTTCAGCCGACAACGATACTCAACAAACGCCATCATTCTTCAGCCAACACCGATACTCAACAAACGGCCATCATTCTTCAGCCGACACCGATACTCAACAAACGGCCAACATTCTTCAGCCGACACCGATACTCAACAAACGGCCATCATTCTTCAGCCAACACGATACTCAACAAACGGCCATCATTCTTCAGCCGACAACGATACTCAACAAACGCCATCATTCTTCAGCCGACACCGATACTCAACAAACGGCCATCATTCTTCAGCCGACACCGATACTCAACAAATGCCATCAATCTTCAGCCAACACCGATACTCAACAAACGCCATCATTCTTCAGCCAACACCGATACTCAACAAACGGCCATCATTCTTCAGCCAACACCGATACTCAACAAACGGCCATCATTTTTCAGCCAACACCAAAACTCTTAAACAAACACCATAATTGTCTAACACATCCATTCTCCACAAAACACCAGCATTATCCATGTTACTGTGGACATTTTAGAACATTCTCCGACCAGTCGTCAGGTTTCAGACATCACAGAAAAAGGCTTCAGTTCTCAGGAGGAGAAAAACACCATCTCTCAGCTTCCATACCGTTACGCCAATCCAAACATTTTTATATCACTGTTTCACATGATTAGAGAATGTTATTATTATTAGTAGTAACAGCATGTTAGTAAGTACATTTGCTGATGTTACTGGACACATCTGTTCCTGGACACATCAGCAATACTACTACTAATAATAATAATAATAATAGCATTAGTAAAAATCTCCTTCTGTAATTTCAAGACTGTGGATGTGGTAGTTATTAAAATAAGAGGATTCCATTACTGCACAGGCCAAGAAAAGCTTTTTACGCTATTTGCTGTAAGAAGGTGCCAGAAGAAGTGAGCTGAAACTCCTTCTGAAAGCAGCAGGGAGCTTCCACTGCAGATACAGAAGTGACTTTAAACTTGAACACCTCTTTTTACTTCTTTTACCACCACCATCAAAGGCCCCATTCATGAGAGAAGTCAGGCTAAATGATCCTTCATCATCTCTAGGCAGTTGAGTTTAAGCAAAGGAGCTTGAGTCAGGCCGATAATGGGAGCGATATAAGACCTCATATGAAAGGAGGGGTGGACGGGGGGATTGGTTTCAGTTGATTCTGGTGAATTTAACTGTGACTGGGCCTTAGATGTTGGTGCAGCTGCATCACTCGCATCCTCTCCTCCATGTGTGACGGGCCAGTTAGTTAAAGATAGGGCTTACTACCCCAAGGCCTTTCCAGAAAGATCAAACACTAACAAATCCCCAACTTTCTTAAAGATCCAACCAAAATAAACTCTACATTTTCCAGAAATTTACCATATAATTCACCAAAACCCATCGTTCTCCACTAAACGTAAACGTCCTCAAACTGTTGGATCTACAGATGTGTCAAACTGAGTTGTATCTGGGCCACAGCTCCCCAGAGATTAGCATTTCCCCTCTCCTAACATTCAGAGTTCAGTTTAAGGCTTTGTTAATTAGCTAACAAGTTGAATCAGATGTGTTTAATTAGGCAGACTGCTGAATTCTACAGAGCTTTAACCTAGATGGAACTCAGTTTGACACTTCTGGTCTACATTGTTCCAAAAAGCCAGTTGAACCAGCGTGAGTGAGGACACAAGGAGAAGATTAGCTAGATTGGTGGACTGGATTCCTGTGGCCTGCATTTCTCCAGAGTTCAGAAAACTCCAATTAGTGAGATTTTACAAAAACTAATAAAAGTATCTACCAAAACTACCAAAGCTCTTAAATTGTAATTTCATACACAGATACAAAGCTGAAGTAGCTTCTTCTTCACCAGCATCTCATTTGGATTTTCCGAATTTCAAAAGCTGACGAACATGAAGTAACATCAGCTTATCTCAATAAATACATTAATTCACCTCAATAAATGTTCATTAATCAAACCCCTCAAACTTTCTCCTGGAGGTGTTTAATGAGCAGCTCAGCAGAGCTCACTGGCTGATCGAACGCTGCTTCCCAAACCACACACTACTGTACTTCACCTACTGCACTACTCAGTGCACTTCTGGTGGGGTATGCACTATTTTTGCACACTGTTTATTGAGCTGGTATGCGTTTTAGGACAGAGCGCTAGTAACACAGCGGGAAAACTCAGCCATTCAGATACTCAACTTTCATTTATCAGTACAGCAACAAATCAAACAAAATCAAATACACTCAAATACATCAGTTAATATGCTTTAAAAATGAGATTTAAGAAAATAAAAAGAAAAAAATGCCGCCTTTACTGGATTACTTAAGTCTTTATCTCATTACAAACAGACACAGCACTGCTGAGTGAACTTGATGTTGCCAGCCAAAAATATGGCAATGCGATTGTGACGTCAGTGGGATACTATCAGTTAGGGGTTTCCTATTAATCTCAGATTAGCAAAAAAAAAAGTTGGTTTATTGATAAAGGAGAAATGTAAAAAAGCTGTAATGGAAACAGATTTCTTGAATCAGAGTTGATGTGGCGGGAATTTGCTCATAACCAGAGCCGGTGGAAGTGAATTCCTGTTTTTTCTTTCCAACTTTCTGGAAATCCGCATCACATTTGTGGAACATTTGAGCAGAAAACCTGCTAAAGACACTGAGCTTGCTGTCTGCATGTGCCGCGTGTTTCTGGCTGAAAGGACCACAGTCCTACATGCTCTGTGGACCCAGGTGAGGGGCTCATAATCGAGGGAAGATGGGGTGGAAAGGTGTGTGTGCGCGTGTTATCAGCAGAGACACACAGCTCGCATGTGTTTGTCTCAGCTAATTTGGTCGAGAAAATTCTATTCAGGAGCTCTAATTCCCCCAGTGCCTTGTGGGTGGTGAGATTATCCTGACGGACACCAAACATCTGCAGAACGACAACTCGACCGGAGAGAAGGAGATGGAGAGAAAAGGAAAAAGAGAGAGAGAGGTTTTGATGGATCTCTGTAGTCTTGTTTGAGTTGCTAGTCGGGCGTGTGGTGGTGGGGGGGTTGCAGGGGGTGGGGGTTTTGGGGGGTCGTGGGGGGGGTCTGCTAATGGATAGAAAGCCTTTTTCAGACAGATGAATTCCCCTCGCTGTCACTCACTGTTGCAGTAGAGAACCGGTGAAGCTGCTAAAGTCCCAAACCCCCCCCAACACCTGCTGCTCTCCATCTGCTCAGTGCCACCATCATACACACATTCACCTTCACACACACACACACACACACACACACACACACACACCAACGTTGCACTCTGGTAAACTCACACACTACACTCAAACAGCCTGTCAATAATCATCACTCTGCTATTCTGTCATCTCTCACAGCCATTCTGTAACCTCAGCACTTATTCATTCATTCATTCTGTAACATCACTCACTCATTCACTCCGTCTGTTAGTCTGTAACCTCATTCACTTACTGTCATTCTGTAACATCACTCATTCATTCACTCAGTCAGTCTGTAACCTCACTCATTTATTCATTCATTCATTCTGTAACCTCACTCATTCATTCATTCATTCATTCTGTAATCTCACTCATTTACTCATTCATTCATTCTGTAACCTCACTCATTCATTCATTCATTCATTCATTCCGTAACCTCACTCATTCATTCATTCATTCATTCATTCATTCATTCATTCATTCCGTAACCTCACTAATTTATTCATTCATTCATTCTGTAATCTCACTGATTTATTCATTCATTCACTCAGTCAGTCTGTAACCTCACTCATTTATTCATTCATTCATTCATTCTGTAATCTCACTCATTTATTCATTCATTCATTCTGTAACATCACTCATTCATTCATTCATTCATTCATTCATTCTGTAACCTCACTCATTTATTCATTCATTCACTCGGTCAGTCTGTAACCTCACTCATTTATTCATCCATTCATTCGTTCTGTAATCTCACTCATTCATTCATTTATTCATTCTGTAACATCACTCATTTATTCATTCATTCATTCTGTAACCTCACTCATTCATTCATTCATTCATTCATTCTGTAACCTCACTCATTCATTCACTCAGTCCCTCTGTATAGTCTCTGTAGTGCTGTTATCACTGTTAGGCTTCTATTACAGCTGTAATCATTCTGAGTAAAATATGTTCAGGAGTAAAATGTGAACCGCTTAACTCTAATCAGACTTAATTAAAAAATAAAAAAACTACTCGAGTGCAGTATCTAAGCAACGCTGTAATTTTTCCACCATTGTTTTTTTTTTCTCCCAAACGATTAGCCGCACAATGTTGTTAATGAGCTGGTAATCTGCGAAGCACGGCGAGGAAGCCATCGCTTCTCTGTTTGGAGCGACACCCCACTTCCTCGGAGGAGGATGCCTTCATTCGCCTGATTCAATCAGATTGCTGCTTTGATAGGGTTTGATGCTGTTGTCATAGCAACCACAGTCTTAGGTGGTGGTGGGGGGCAAAGGCTCAGCCACGGAGAAAACAAAAAAAACAACCAACCGGCGGAGGACAGACGGAGAGCCGTCTCGCTCTGAGGGGAATAAATAAATCAATAAACGAACAAATAAACGAATAAATAAATAAATAAACAAACAAACATCCTGCTTACAGTGAGACTTCGGAAAGCACAAACTGAAAAAGCAAGTCCTGTTTTAAAGGCCTGAAGTTTTAATTACAGAAATCTTTCAATTTACCCTTTTGTTCAGTTACAAACAAATACCAGCACACCTGGTGCAGGTGAGCAGCACCTTCAGCTGGCCTTGAATGCCTGGACCAGGTGTTCATTAGGGCTGGATCTGAACTCTGCAGCAGCTGAAGGCCTGATTAGTACTACTACTCCTATTTCTACTACTCCTCCTACTCCTCCTACTGCTACTGTCACGACTCCTACTATCACTACTCCTACTGTTACTATTCTACAAATCCTCCTTCTCCTACTACTCCTACTATCACTACTCCTACTGTTACTATTCTACTAATCCTCCTCCTCCTACTACTACTACTCCTACTGTTACTATTCTACTAATCCTCCTCCTCCTCCTACTACTACTCCTACTATCACTACTCCTACTGTTACTATTCTACTAATCCTCCTCCTCCTCCTACTACTACTCCTACTATCACTACTCCTACTTCTACTATTACTATTCCTACTACTATCTTTACTCCTACTACTACTCCTACTACTCCTCCTCCTACTGCTACTATCACGACTCCTACTCCTACTATTACTACTCCTACTGTTACCTTTACTACTACTACTACTCCTACTATTCCTACCCCTACTGCTACTATTCTACTAGTACTACTACCACTACTACTGCTCCCACTTCTTCTACTATTGTACTAATCCTCCTCCTCCTCCTACTACTACTCCTACTTCTTCTACTATCACTACTCCTACTATTACTATTCCTACTACTATCTTTAATCCTACTACTCCTCCTCCTACTGCTACTATCACGACTCATACTCCTACTATCACTACTCCTACTCCTACTATTACTATTCCTACTACTATCTTTACTCCTACTACTACTCCTACTACTCCTCCTCCTACTGCTACTATCACGACTCCTACTCCTACTATTACTACTCCTACTGTTACCTTTACTACTACTACTACTCCTACTATTCCTACCCCTACTGCTACTATTCTACTAGTACTACTACCACTACTACTACTCCTACTTCTTCTACTATCACTACTCCTACTATTACTATTCCTACTACTATCTTTAATCCTACTACTCCTCCTACTACTCCTCCTCCTACTGCTACTATCACGACTCCTACTCCTACTATCACTACTCCTACTCCTACTATTACTATTCCTACTACTATCTTTAATCCTACTACTCCTCCTACTACTCCTCCTCCTACTGCTACTATCACGACTCCTACTCCTACTATCACTACTCCTACTCCTACTATTACTATTCCTACTACTATCTTTAATCCTACTACTCCTCCTACTGCTACTATCACGACTCCTACTCCTACTATCACTACTCCTACTCCTACTATTACTATTCCTACTACTATCTTTAATCCTACTACTACTCCTACTACTCCTCCTCCTACTGCTACTATCATGACTCCTACTCCTACTATTACTACTCCTACTGTTACCTTTGCTCCTACAACTACTCCTTCTATTCCTACCCCTACTGCTACTATTCTACTAATCCTACTACTACTACTGCTCCCACTTCTTCTACTATTCTACTAATCCTCCATCTCCACATTCTACTACTATTACTTCTTCTACTACTCCTCCTACTACTATTACTTCTACTATTCTACTAATCCTCCACCTCCACATTCTACTACTATTACTTCTTCTACTACTCCTCCTATTACTATTACTTCTACTATTCTACTAATCCTCCACCTCCACATTCTACTACTATTACTTCTTCTACTACTCCTCCTACTACTATTACTTCTACTATTCTACTAATCCTCCACCTCCACATTCTACTACTATTACTTCTTCTACTACTCCTCCTACTACTATTACTTCTACTATTCTACTAATCCTCCACCTCCACATTCTACTACTATTACTTCTTCTACTACTCCTCCTACTACTATTACTTCTACTATTCTACTAATCTTCCACCTCCACATTCTACTACTATTACTTCTTCTACTACTCCTCCTACTACTATTACTTCTACTATTCTACTAATCCTCCACCTCCACATTCTACTACTATTACTTCTTCTACTACTCCTCCTACTACTATTACTTCTACTATTCTACTAATCCTCCACCTCCACATTCTACTACTATTACTTCTTCTACTACTCCTCCTACTACTATTACTTCTACTATTCTACTAATCCTCCACCTCCACATTCTACTACTATTACTTCTTCTACTACTCCTCCTACTACTATTACTTCTACTATTCTACTAATCCTCCACCTCCACATTCTACTACTATTACTTCTTCTACTACTCCTCCTACTACTATTACTTCTATTATTCTACTAATCCTTCTCCTCCTCCTCCTCCTACTACTACTTCTACTACTCCTTCTTCATCTACTACTAATACTCCTACTACTACTACTTCTACTATTCTACTCATCTACTCATACTATCACTCCTCCTCCTCCTCCTCCTCCTCATACTTTTTCTACTACTACTACTTCTACTCTTACTACTCCTACTATCCCTACTGCTACTACTGCTACTCCTACTACTATTCATACTACTCCTACTCTTGCTACTCCTCCTCCTACTACTACTAATTTGTTGAATGAATTGTAAACTCCAAATGGTTAAACTACTGAGCCTCAGTTTTCTGTGTTTTTTATTATATTGCACATGTAATCACACCAATAAAGATTCATTGAAATAAAGAGAGATATATCATTTTATTTCTGCTTGTTTTCTTTCAGCTGCGGTTCCAGAAGGTTGGATTTTCTGTGGCAGCTTTCGTTTGTAAAAAGCCTGCATGTCTACAGAGCTTCATCTGCTCATCTGCTAATGTAATAAAGAAGCAACTGTTTCTCAGTGTTTTGGCCAGAATTGTTCTGGACATGATGATGATTCACCAGCTCAAAACAAGCTTAATATAAAGCAGCACCAAACAGCGCAGCAGTTCATTCATAGTGGAGCGATGACGTCATGGAGCCCTGCTGCCACCATGTCGGTGGGCAACTTGAAGTTTACTAGGCTGCGCTGTGGCGATGTTTAATGAGATAATAAAGTCATCAGCATTCAGCAAAGGCAGGAAAACACTTAGTCTGAAGCTCATTTTAAAGCACAACAAACGATTTTGTATTTTAAATGATGTATTTTATTTGATTTGTTGCTGCAGTGACAGCAGATGAAAGCTGCAGTCTAAGTGGCTGAGATTTCCTGCTGGGTTTTTATTTCTACATCCCAAACCACATACTCACTCATACTGTAGTCATTTTAGTGAGGTTATTTCATGTGAACTGGTTTTATTTACTGCCAGCTCAGGTTTGCCCTACAAAGGTTGTGTAAAAAAGAAAAGTGTATTTAATATATTATCTATTTTTATTTACTAATCTCTTTCTAATGCTGGGGAGATTAGCTAACGATGAGGCAGAGGCATTAAGACTAAGACTTATTAGTCCCACAACGGGGAAATTTCACCCCTGCATTTAACCAATCCGTGCAGTGAAACACTACATACACACTAGGGGGCAGTGAGCACACTTGCCCGGAGCGGTGGGCAGCCCAATCCGCAGTGCCCAGGGAGCAGTTGGGGGTTAGGTGTCTTGCTCAAAGACACCTCAGTCATGTGCTGTCAGCTCTGGGGATCGAACCAACGACCTTCCGGTCATGAGGCTTGTTCCCTAACCTCCAGCCCACGACTGCCCCAAAGTGCCTCTCATATGCTGAGAGAAGTGAAATTTAATAGGGGCAAATCCATAATCAGGGCCTAAACAGTCCAGGGTCAAAGAGCCAACATGGAGAGATGGAGGGACATAACGAAAAGGAAAACAGACTAAATACGCAACTGACGCCAGAAGAACAAACACCATAAAATGTAATACAATACAATACAAAGACCAGCAACCAGCTGAGGAAAACACAGGGTTTAAATACTAGAACAGGGTTAACAAGACACAGGTGAAGACAATCAAGGGCGGAGTCTAGAAACAAGACAAGAAGTAAACTAAAGCACATAGAGGACTGGGAGGGGCCAGTCGGGACACTCTGGTTGGTCTCCCTTTATTTGAATTATCCAGTATAGTCCCCTATAGATCATCTACAGACAGTCAAAGTGTTAACAACCAGTGGTGGGGTTATATTTGCCGTTGATCTCCACCCATGTTTAGACCACACTGCTCCACTGTCTACCTCATGCACCGTGATAACTGAGTACATAATTAATTAATTAGCCACATAATCAATTAAGCAGCTAACTAATTACTCTTGCTAACTCAATCAGGGGTTGTGAATGAAAGTTGGAGCTTATTAAAATGCTTAAAGTGAGTTTATTAGAGTTCTTCTCTAATCTATTTTCACGCCTCAGTTCACAGCTAATTAATAAAATATTACATTTATTTTTTCGCCACGTATCAGTGCTGTGGACAGAAAGGAGGAATCTAGGAGGTGTGGTGACACTGCAAGGGCTGATGGGTAAATAGTTCTCTCATTCTGTCAGCAAACTCATCTGACCCGCAGGGCCATGAGTGGGTAAACTAGCTGTGTTTGTTTGCGCTAAGCATGACATACACTCTCAGAAATAAAGGTACGAAACTGTCACGGGGGCAGTACCCCTCCGGCTGGGGTGATACCCTCAAGGGCCCATCTCAGTACCACCAGTCAGGGAAGAAAATTGTTCCATAATCCATTGAAATGATATTTTGTTCTAAGTTGTATTGACTTTGTATTAAAACATTTGGTTATAAAAAGGTACAAATGTGTACTTTTCACCTGGAAAACCTCATTTAAGGTTCACAAGGAACACTTACATTGTTTGTACCTTGACGAATGTAAAACATACCTGCACAGAACCTTCATTTCTACAGCTTAATAAAAGCTGCTGGCATTTACTTTCGTACTTACACATACGTCATGTTGGAACAGGAAGGGGCCGTCCCCAAACTGTTCCCACAAAGTTGGGAGCATGAAATTGTCCAAAATCTCTTGGTGCTGAAGCTTTAAGAGCTCCTTTCACTGGAACTAAGGGGCTGAGCCCAACTCCTGAAAAACACCCCCACACCATGATCCCCCCTCCACCAAACTTTACACTCGGCACAATGCAGTCAGACAAGTACCGTCTCCTAGCAACCCCCAAACCCAGACTCGTCCATCGGATTTCCAGATGGAGAAGCGTGATTGGTCACTCCAGAGAACACGTCTCCACTGCTCTAGAGTCCAGTGGCGGCGCTTTACTCCACTGCATTCCACGCTTTGCACTGCGCTTGGTGATGTAAGGCTTGGATGCAGCTGCTCGGCCATGGAAACCCATTCCATGAAGCTCTCTACGCTGTTCTTGAGCTGATCTGAAGGCCACATGAAGTTTGGAGGTCTGTAGTGATTGACTCTGCAGAAAGTCGGTGACCTCTGCTCACTCTGCCCCTCAGCATCCGCTGACCGCTCTGTCATTTTACGTGGCCGACCACTTCGTGGCTGAGCTGCTGTCGTTCCCAATCGCTTCCACTTTGTTATAATCCCACTGACAGTTGACTGTGGAATATTTAGTAGTGAGGAAATTTCACGACTGGACTTGCTGCACAGGTGGCGTCCGATCACGGCACCACGCTGGAATTCACTGAGCTCCTGAGAGCGACCCATTCTTTCACTAATGTCTGTAGAAGCAGTCTGCAGGCCTAGGGGCTCGGCTTTATACACCTGTGGCCATGGAAGTGACTGGAACACCTGAATTCAGTGATTTAGATGGGTGACTCAATACCTTTGGAAATACAGTGTACTTCTTAATTAAGTGTTTTTATTCCATTTAAATTATTTTCACATTTTCTGTTTTTATTTGTAGCATTTTCATTGTTATTGCCTGTAGTACTGTTTATCTGTTTTATTGTCCTAAGATTATGATTTAAAACTTCACTGTGTAGCTGAACGCTTTAGGTAGCTCTTTTAGGCAACAGGTGTTTCTGTGCTGAATAATGCATATTCATGAATTTTGCCCAGAAGAAATATTAAAAATAGAAAGAACATCAATTACCAGGATAATCTAGCACTGAAATGGCTGCATGATGTGGGAGTCAGATTCCAATGGTGAGCACAAAGTGGCACAACGTCTCTCTACAGTGTTCAGCTACACAGGTCTGCACAATCTTCATGGAGACCTGGGTACAATTTCAGCTGGTTGACAAAGGTTTTTGGGATGTATTTATTGTAGATGCATCAAAACTTCAGCCACAGAAACATTTCAGACAATAGTTGTAAGTAGCACTTTGGGTTTTATACCAATAAGGTCTCACAAAAGTAGTTTATATACAGTAAAAGGACCAGCCCGGATATTTATAACACTTACATGCAGACAACTTAGGATTCATACTTATGTACAAATTCATCTTGAAGCCAGACTGTTCATATCAAATAGAGAAAAATGGAAAAAACATTAACCTATTAACTGCCACTCATTTTTTTCAAGTTTCTGCCTGATGTTTGCCATTTTCCAATTCAGGGCTGCATCTGTTGAAGGTCATGGTCTATGAAGGCATGTCTTTCAAAGGCTGCATAGACCCATGAAGGTTGAACCAAAATGAGATGGTCTGCTCTACGGTGGCTTTTCTGTTTGCATCACAGCACCGCTGTTCCTGACCTTACTGCTGCATCACCAAACGCCACTCTGGTCAAGTCCTTTAAAAGTTCTGTAAGCATGAAACCTTGATTTTAGCTTTTAAAAATGCATTTATTTATTAGAGCTGGAGTTTCATCACTGCTGATGCCTGTATCAGCCTGTGATGTGTCTTGGACTGATGAGTCTATTTTTTACATTTCGCTGTTGTCAGATCAAAACCTCGTATCTCCAGAAAGGTAACAGGAGAAGGAAAAAACATGCTCTATTTTTAATGTGGAGATACAAGGAGATACAAGGTTTTGCTCCAACAGCAGTGATTTGTATCTCCATTTAAAGTGTATTTCCATTTAATGTGTCTCCTCAGCCAGTTTCAGTAGCCGGCGTCTGCAGTAATGTGGACCCTAAACCTGTCTGTCATGGTGAAGAGAGCTGAGCCAGAAAGCGAAGCTGTCAATTTACCGGTCAGTCTACGTTCCGACTCTCACCTACGGTCACGAGCTTTGGGTAGTGACCGAAAGAACGAGATCGCGGATACAAGCGGCTGAAATGAGCTTTCTCCACAGGGTCGCCGGGCTCTCCCTTAAAGATAGGGTGAGAAGATCGGCGATTCGGGAGAGGCTCGGAGTAGAGCCGCTGCTCCTCCACATCGAGAGAAGCCAGTTGAGGTGGTTCGGGCATCTGGTAAGGATGGCCTCTGGACGTATCCCTAGGGAGGTGTTCCAGACACGTCTGACGGGGAGGAGACCCCGGGGAAGACCCAGGGATTATATCTCTCGACTGTCTTGGGAACGCCTCAGCGTCCCTCCGGAAGACCTGGAGGAGGTGGCGGAGGAGAGGGAGGCCTGGGCCTCTTTGCTTATGCTGCTGCCCGGTGGAGGATGGATGGATGGCTGGGTGTCTCCTCAGCCACCATTCGCTCCTCTGCTGATGCTGCCATGTTCTCACAAGCATTGAACTTCAGGATATGTTGGCTGGTGAAGGATCCACTCGTAGGAAAAGACACATTTCTCGGCCACGTATGAAGGAGCCTTTGAAATGGGACAGCCTAGTCATGCTGCTGTGACACAATCAAATTGTACAATCAAAATGCAGCCTCTGAAGGATGCAGCCCCTGGATCAGGGAACTGCGAACAGACCCAAAGTAAAAAGGTCTGGATGTGAATGTGTGCTGGTACCTATGCAGCAATCTAGAATGGTAAAGTGGGCCGACAATTTACACGTTACAACACGTTACAACACGTTACAAATCATCTCAACGGTAATGAAAATGATAAACAGTGATTAAAGCGCTGTCAGCACAGAGGCATTTAAACAGCTTGAGCAGCAGCGGATCAATAGTGAGAATATCAGCCATGTGTAACTGCTGTACAGTGGCTGAGTTTACATGCAAAGATTTTTGCCAATCCGATTGAATTCATTCTGATTACAGATTCAGACTGAGGTGCTCACTCTATTCAACAATCTGATGGAAAATCTTAGTTTACATGAATGCTACAATTTTTCCGATGCAAAATGACGCTCATGTGTGGAGAACCGCTTAGTGTAGACGTCACCATGACAGCGAACATCACGTGAATCCAGTCAGAGTGAGATGAGCAGCAGTGAGCAGTGATTGTGGTTTTAATTGCTTTAAAATGACGTCAGACTCAGGAAAACGTCCTTCACATGTCCTTATTAAAGAAGGCCGAGAGGAAGACGTCGTGCTCTGAGACGCATAAGCTGGACGTCCGTCCCACCGCCGTCTTTTAAAGATCAGAGCATGAACTTCGTCTCCTCTGCAGACCAGTTTCTGCTCCGCAGAATGTACAGAACTCCGATTGGAATCAGATTCAGGCGTTTACATGGATATTATTCTTCTAATTAATGGACTATTTACAGGAATACCGAATGGCCTCAATCAGACTAGATTACTCTAGGACTAGACTATTCCAATTGAAATGTTTACATGGACATATTCTATTCAGATTGAGCTATTAGTTGGATTATTAACAGATTACATCTACATTTACGGCATCTTATCCAGAGCGACTTACAATTTGATCATTTTACACAGGAAGGAGAAGACAGTGTTAGGAGTCTTGCCCAAGGACTCTTATTGGCATAGTGTAGGGTGCTTACCCAGGTGGGGGAATGAACCCTATTCTACAGCGTAGAAGGCAGAGGTGTTAACCACTACACTAACCAACCAGATTATTAGGCTGCATGTAAACGTGGCTCGTTTCTACAAAGAACATCAGACAGATTTATAATCTCTGTTCAAGTGGAGCTTTGAAACGTCCAACGTCTGCACTGCAGCTCTGACAGCACCTGAAAACACGACTCGATACACAGAGCACAGCAAAGCAGACGGCGAAAGGAAAGTCCCTGCAAGAGCTGCAGCCATCTGTACACTCAGTTTATCAGAAGATGAAAACATTCACAAAACTCAGACACAGAGCGAAAAGCACTAACTGTGATGGAGCTCAGTGTGTTGGACGATCAGCTGTTCTCTGTTGTCAAGAATTTCATTGCTCATTTTGTAGCTACATCCTGTTAGGGAGCTTTTTTCATGTTTTTTGTCAGATCAGTCTTGTCCTAAAATAAAAGGGTATTTTATTTATTTCTGTAGCACGGCCCGTGCTTAGGAGAGGCACTGGAGGCAGGGTTGAGCATTTTTTCTTTTATCTGACTTTTACACCTGACTTAATACCTCACGTTTAGGCTTCGTATGTTTACTCAAAAGCATTAAAAGAATTACATTATAAAAAGTTTTAGCTGGCTTAAATCGCAGTTTCGGTTTCAGCTAGGAATTTTTCATTGCTGCATTAATATTTACATAAAAGATTTGGGTGACTATTGACTTCTAGTGTTTGTTAGCTACGTTAGCATCATCGCTCCAATGCTAATCTGAGGATGCAAACTTTTAGGTACCAGACAAGTCTGGGCAGATCCACTACATCTGAGCTAAATTAAAACGGTGTAACTTTTATTTTCATTAGACTTTTCCTTTACGGGTTAACCCTGGGCTTCAGGATCAACCGATCCAGACACGCTTCACTCTGCCTGTTAGACAGCAAACCACATTCAACTGTGTTAATTCATAATTCAACCGTTCACGTTATCTCTCCTATCAACTGCTACCCCTCTCTCTCTCTCTCTCTCTCTCTCTCTCTCTCTCTCTCTCTCTCTCTGTGTCTCTCGCTCATTAATTGTGCAGCAGTTTGGAGGGTGACAGGCCCTTTTTGTCTTCATTACTCTGAGAGAATCCAATACAGCCTGTAAAATAGATCCATTTATGTTTTCACTTTGCCGAGTGTGTGCTGGATTATAGTCGGGGTCAGGGCTGCTGCAGGCCGATGATTAAAGAGGCCGTCAGCAAGGTGTTCACACCACCTTACAGCAGGCCCACACGCACACCGTCCATCCTGCAGAGAGAGGAAGAGAGAAAGAGGGAGCCAGAGCTCCACCAGCCCTACTGACCATAGGAGCCCCATGTAGTTCTGCAGTTACAGACGGTAGTCCATCTGTTTCTCTGATACTCTGTTACCCTGTTCTTCAGTGGTCAGGACCCCCATGGACCCCCACAGAGCAGGTACTATTTGGGTGGTGGATCATTCTCAGCACTGCAGTGACACTGACGTGGTGGTGGTGTGGTAGTGTGTGTTGTGCTGGTCTGAGTGGATCAGGCACAGCTGCGCTGCTGGAGTTTTTAAACACCTCAGAGTCGCTGCTGGACTGAGAATAGTCCACCAACCAAAAATATCCAGCCAACAGTGTCCTGTGACCACTGATAAAGGACTAGAGGATGACCAACACAAACTGTGCAGCAGCAGATGAGCTGTCGTCTCTGACTTTACATCTACAAGGTGGACCCACAAGGTAGGAGTGTCTAATAGAGTGGACAGTGAGTGGACACAGTGTTTAAAAACTCCAGCAGCAGCAGTCTGATCCACTCGCACCAGCGCAACACACACTAACACACCACCACCACGTCAGTGTTACTGCAGTGCTGAGGATGATCCACCACTCAAATAGTACCTGCTCTGTGAGGGTCCATGGGGGTCCTGACCACTGAAGAACAGGGTAACAGAGTATGAGAGAAACAGATGGACTACCGTCTGTAACTGTAGAACTACAGAGGGCTCCTATGTGGTCAGTGGAGGTGAGTGTAGCTATAAGGAGCTGATGTTAGTGTTGTGGTTAAACAGTGTCTATTCTGAGCTCTGTGCTGTCAGTGCGCTGAATCAGGCTAAAACTTCTGAATTCTGAAACTTCACCTTCTTTGTTTCCTCCGTTCGGCTCTCTCCCGGTGACGAGCGCGCTCCTCCACATCGGCATGAGAAGAGAGAGGCAGTAGAAATGTGTAAATGCATTGTGTGCCGTGTGGGAAGGTCGAGCAGAAGCATTTCAGCTTTTAGTGAATAAAGCTGTTCTCCCGGCGAGCTTTACAGTGAGAGTTAAAAAACAGCCGTATGTGGGTGTGAATATAAACATGGTGGGGGTTTTTTGTTTGTGGGTGCTGGGGAATATAAAATCAGTCGAGCCAAATGTTGAACGTTTCCCACTACGCTGTGTATTCCAGGGAAAATACACTGGCTGAAAATTGATTTTACAGCTGCAGGGGAGCATCCAGGTGTTTGTCGACGTTAGCTGGAGGCTCAGAGTGTCTCAGCGGAGGGTGTGTGGAGCTCTGCGTACTGCTGTTCGGTGTTGGTGTGTGTATATATATATATATATATATATATATATATATACATACATACAAAAACCCTTTTTGGTGCTATGTAGAACCATTTTCAAATTCTAAATAGAACTAATGGAGATATGAGGTTTTGTTCTGACAGCAGCAACATATATATATATATATATATATACACAATTCAGTTCACTGCAGCTTTGTCATTATACAATACAGGGTAGTACACTGTAACAAAACACTATTGGGCCACTTTTCCAGTGCAGTAATAAAAGATAAATAGCAACAGTACAAAGACAAAAGACAGTAAAAGACATGATGAAATGTTCATAGGCAAAGGTTATAACAGGTATATTGGACGTCAGTCAGATATTCAAGTGTATCAGGTATATAGACAGAAAGGTAGAGAGTAGCAGCATAATGCTCAGGTAACATCTAAAATAAACAGTTACAATATAAATATACTAGAAATAAGGCTTAGACAGAGATGAGGGTGCACAGTATGCAGTGCTTTGAGCTGGTGGAGCTCAGTGTGTAGTGTGCTGGGTGGTCGGTAGTGAGCTGGTGGAGCTGAGTGTGTAGAGTGCTGGGTGTTCAGTAGTGAGCTGGTGGAGCTCAGTGTGTAGTGTGCTGGGTGGTCGGTAGTGAGCTGGTGGAGCTGAGTGTGTAGAGTGCTGGGTGTTCAGTAGTGAGCTGGTGGAGCTCAGTGTGTAGTGTGCTGGGTGGTCGGTAGTGAGCTGGTGGAGCTCAGTGTGTAGTGTGCTGGGTGTTCAGTAGTGAGCTGGTGGAGCTCAGTGTGTAGTGTGCTGGGTGGTCGGTAGTGAGCTGGTGGAGCTGAGTGTGTAGAGTGCTGGGTGTTCAGTAGTGAGCTGGTGGAGCTCAGTGTGTAGAGTGCTGGGTGGTCCGTAGTGAGCTGGTGGAGCTCAGTGTGTAGTGTGCTGGGTGGTCAGTAGTGAGCTGCTGGAGCTCAGTGTGTAGTGTGCTGGGTGGTCGGTAGTGACCTGGTGGAGCTCAGTGTGTAGTGTGCTGGGTGTTCAGTAGTGAGCTGGTGGAGCTCAGTGTGTAGTGTGCTGGGTGGTCGGTAGTGAGCTGGTGGAGCTCAGTGTGTAGTGTGCTGGGTGGTCAGTAGTGAGCTGCTGGAGCTCAGTGTGTAGTGTGCTGGGTGGTCAGTAGTGAGCTGGTGGAGCTCAGTGTGTAGTGTGCTGGGTGGTCAGTAGTGAGCTGGTGGAGCTCAGTGTGTAGAGTGCTGGGTGGTCAGTAGTGAGCTGGTGGAGCTCAGTGTGTAGTGTGCTGGGTGGTCAGTAGTGAGCTGGTGGAGCTCAGTGTGTAGTGTGCTGGGAGGTCAGTAGTGAGCTGGTGGAGCTCAGTGTGTAGAGTGCTGGGTGGTCAGTAGTGAGCTGGTGGAGCTCAGTGTGTAGTGTGCTGGGTGGTCAGTAGTGAGCTGGTGAAGCTCAGTGTGTAGTGTGCTGGGTGGTCAGGCTGGTCAGTAACAGACAGTAGTGTTGTTGTTAAGCTCAGGTCGATTCTGCCGGTGTGACCAGTTTGACAGCTCGGGGATAGAAACCTGAACCTGGTGGTTCTGGCTCGGATGTTCCGGTACCTCTTTCCGGATGGCAGAGGATGGGACAAGGGGCAGCTGATGTGTGGTGTCCGAGGACATGTTGATGGCTTTCCTCTCACATCGGTTGTCATATGTGTCCTCTATGGGTGGGAGGACAGCTGCGGTGAGATATATATATATATATATATATATATATATATATATATATATATAGTGAAAGAGAGAGAGAGAGAATCAATGATGTCACTATATTCATCCAGTGTCACTATACAGGATAAACCCTGGACAGGTCGCCAGTCCATCACAGGGCAGACAGACACACTCACACCTAGGCGCAATTTAGCATGTCTTCAGACTGTGGGAGGAAACCCACGCAGATGCGGGGAGAACATGCAGACTCCACACAGAAAGGACTCTGGTCACCCGGCCGGGGAATCGAACCCAGGCCCTTTTTGCTGTGAGGCAACAGACCTACCTATCCCATATATGTATTTATATATATAGTGAGAGATAGATAGATAGATAGATAGATAGATAGATAGATAGATAGATAGATAGATAGATAGATAGATAGATGCATGGATGGATGGATAAGTCACTATTTATCCATTGTGAAGTGAAGCCACTTGCCTGCCGTAAAATGAATGCTTCCCTGATGAATGCTTCATCAAAAAAGCGCATATTGAGCAAAAATGCTGAGGAGAAGGGAATCAATTCCCAATTTATAGGCCATGGAAAAACGCAAGTAACTGTGCAAAAGTCTGTGTAATGGGATTTTTACCAGTGTTCATCTTCACAACCCACACAGTAAACAGAGAACTGGCTCTTGTACATGTGAAGAAAATCAGCCGATTTTCTGGAATCGACGCCTAAAATGTTTTTAAAGCATTAGCACTGCAAGAACATAATTATCAAACATTAATCGGCCAAAGTCCAAAGTTAAATAAAAGAGAACTTTTGTTTTTCCAAATTTGATGGAACCAAATAAATGAAATCTGTTGTGCTTGTTATAGGAAACATCTCATAAGGACATTGGGCGACTTATTCGAGTCCTTGAGTTTGAAGTTCTTGTGTTTCCCTCATTTCACTTACCATCTCGGTCCTAGGCCACACTTTTAAAAAGATGTGGTTCTTCAAGGGTTCTTTAGCAAGGATTATGCTTCTATTTAGACCCATAAACACCCAAAGAAACCTTTCCATGCTTAACTGTTGAACCCTTTTTGGTGCTGCTTAGAACCATATGCGTTAGGGCATGGTCCTGTATAGAGGTGTTGTCTTTATAAAAGAAGCCTTGAATCATTTTTAAAGAGTGTATCTTCTCTTGGGTGTAAAGACTGCATCATTGGATACTATTACATATTGGCCAAGAGAGGGTTCTGTGTTCTATGTGTTCCATCATTAAGTGTGGCTCTGAACTGGACACTGCAGTGACCCTTTTTAAAACCAGCTCTAGTAATAAAGGACCAACATACATAAATTAACACTAGTAAGTCCAATGAACCTCAAGGAGTCAAGCTGTAAATGTGAACGCTGAAGGGTAGCCCATTTAAATAATGCTGATCACCAAGTTTGTCTTATTTTGAAAGGAAGTTGGGTAACACTCTATAAATACATTCATAACATGTTATAATGCATTCATAAGGCACTATAAACATGGCTATTAATATATATAAAAATGCATTACACGTTATAGCCATGCTTATTGTGCATCATGAATTCTTAGCATAATGCATTATAAGTACTGTTTATAACACATTATAAGAGCTCATAAGCTGTATTAGTGCGCTCTAAGTAAAGTGGAGCGTGCTGGACTAAAGCCTCCTCCAGGGTTCAGACTGAGGCTTCAAGTTGAAGAATTTACTGAAGGATTTACTGAAACACTAAAACACAATAAAGCTCATTACAGGCTTCAAATGTCAGAGTTTAAAC